>NC_054831.1:66049389-66304389 GCF_018345385.1 Vulpes lagopus
AATTCTAGTTCTATTGAAGCCCTAAATTCATAAAACTATAAGGTGAGGTACTATGCTTATGTGCTTCATTTCAATGTTGGTCTGCAAATCACGTTCATTTGCCTCTTTTTAAAATATGTTTGTCTAATCCAGTCATTTTTAAAGTGTAGTCCTACGACCCCTGGGATCCTCAAGACCCTATCAAAGCAATTTTGAAGTTGAAACTATTTTTGTAATAATTCAAAGACATTACTTGCCTTTTGAACTATCCATTCTTTTATGAGTATACAGAGGCCTCATAAGATGTAATATAAAAACAGATTGAATGCAAGAAGAAATATGAGAATCTAGTTGGCTAGATAAACCAGACTTTAAGAGATTTGCAGAAAGGTAAACCAATGATTTTTTTGTTTGTTTGGGAAAATAGTTATTTTTCTTTTCTTTTTTTTTTTTTAAAAAGATCCTATTTATTTATTCATGAGACACACACACACACACACACACACACACACACACACAGAGGCAGAGACACAGGCAGAGGGAGAAGCAGGCTCCATGCAGGGAAACTGACATGAGACTCGATCCCGGGTCTCCAGGATCAGGCCCTGGGCTGAAGGTGGTGCTAAACCACTGGGTCACTGGGGCTGCCCTATAGTTCTATTTCATAAATACATTATTTCTGTTAACATGTTATGGGCTTATTGTTATTTTTAAATGAATTAATAAGTATTTTCAAAACTTCTCCATTTTAATATCCAAGATAGTAAGTATCAGTGGATATAACCAACATAAATAAAAGCTCTTTGGGATTCTCAATAATTTTCAAGAGTGCAAAGAAATTCCAAGACCAAAATGTTTGAGAGGTCTAATCTAGTGTGTTGATAAGCTACTGTATGATTCTGACTTTGACTCTATTTCCTTGTTTCTCTTTCTTTCTCTTCCTTATTTGTTAGTTCTACTGACAGATTTCTATACTCCATCTTTCCCCTCAATCTTACCTCTTGATAATTTAGCCTCATATCCCACTGAACTCAGCCTAGCATCCTCAACATTGGCAGATGACAGAAAGATAGTAATAACAGTTAACGTAGCAATTTGTCTTAAATAAAATATTAAGTTTCATTTGTCTTTCTAACTATATTGGCTGCATTTCAGGTAAAATCATCACATGTTATTTCACTTATTAGATAATTTGAATAAAAAATAAACTTTCAAACTTTTCATTTGATTTAATTTTATAGCAAATTTTACCAAAATGTCAAAGGATGGGATATATTATATTTTACCCTTCCAATTTTCATATCAGAATTAAAAAAAAAAAGATTTATTTATTTATTTTAGAGACAGAGAGCCTGCCAGGGGGAGGAGCAGAGGGAGAAGGGCTAAGGATAGGGAGAGAGAATCTCAAGCAGACCTCCCTGTTGAGCACAGAGTGCAACTCAGGGCTAGATCTCATGACTTAGAGATATTACCTGAACCAAAATAAAATGTCATACATTTAACTGATGGAGCCACCACCCCAACGCCCCTCATATTGGGATTTTAATTGTAAATTGAATCATTTACATACACTAAAGCTTGCAGAACTGTATAGATAGAATTCTGTAGCCCTAAAGACCAATAAAAGACCAACGTGTCTGTCTAGCTAATGCTGTTTATTAAAAAATAGCATAATCAAGAATACCTGAAAATTTTCCTTTGAAGATTTGTCTGAAATTTTACTTCTATCATTGGGTAAGCTCCTTAACTTTTATTTTTAATTAATAGATTGTGAATTCAGTAAATATCATTTTTTTGTGTGTTCAATCAAGACATTCTTAAGACCAAATGAGTATCATGTATAAGTGTAAAATGAAAAGTCAATTTAGTATTTTATTTCTTTGTTGAAATAGAGATTCCAGATTATTTTTTTGTTTTTTAGTGAAAGACTTCTTAGATTTTTCTTTAAATAGGTTAAATATTTTATTGGTAGCTGTACAAAGATATTTAGTTACCTCCATAGCAGTGATGTGTGTGTTGCAGCTAAGGGTGGGGTAATGAATGTGGATGAGTGGAAATGAAATCCTTTCTCCTGGGTCAGGATTGATTAAGTCTTCAGTTATAAAAGTGCTCGGTAGCCAGGTCTCTCTGGTGGCAGTGTGTTGAGCTTTCTCTTTTCCTCTCTCTCACATCCAGTCACTTGCAAAGTGTTATCAATTCTGTCTCAGTAGCTCATGTTTGTTTTCTTCTCTCATTCTTCCTGCAACTGACTTTGTTCTAGTACTAATCATTTCTTGCTTGGACACTTCAGTACTGCAGTTTTATTTCTCTCCAATTCATCATCTGCACTGCTGCTAGGGTGATTAAAAAATGATATGATGATAACATCATATAAAATGTATGTACAGTATTGTATAGTACTTTTTTTCTTGAGATAGTGTTGGATAGTGGTTAAAAGTGCTAGCTTTGGATTCAGACTGCCTGTGTTTCCTAACCTATGCGCACATTTCTTTAAATGGAAATAATACTATGATGTATGTAAAGTGCATTGCTCAGTACATTCTCTACAAATATTAGCTATTTTCCATAGCACTATGTATGCTTGAAATTATTAGTTATTTATAATTATGTATTTATATCTGTCTTCTCTGGTAGACTACTATAAGTACCATGAAGGCAAGAAGCCACATGGCAGAGCAGATTCTCTCCTATGTGTCACCTTTAATGCTGTATTAAAATGACTTGATTACTGTCAATTGCAGTAACTACATTTATTGGATGCATGCCCTTTCACTGTATCATGTGTGTATGTGTGTATACATATGTTCATGTATAAGTATGTATAAAGGTATAGTTAATCCTCAAAACAGTCCCAGAAGATACTTCTTTATTTTAATTTTATAGATGAGGACACTGAAGCTCAGATATTCTTAAAAATTAATTTAGATTACATCTCAACTAAGAATTTGGGCCAGTCAGTAGCTGATGCAAGAGTACCTTGAGGCAAAGGCTGTGACCTATTCATACATCTAATGGTAAGGCTGTTCTTGTAGTTTGAATTCATGTATAGTACCATATTCAGTAGAGTAGCTGTTATGGTCCCTGGTGTTGACACTATATCACACCTATAAGAAAGAGTTAGATGAATTCTACCATAGCTTGCCAGGTGTTCCATCTTACTTCAGGAATGGAAAATTTAAGGCAGAGAGTAGTTATTCATGGTACTCTTCCTTGTATCTGAAAACCTTCCTGGATACATATATTATAGGTATAACTTTAATTTGTTTTATATTTCACTTCCCTTAAATTTATTTCATTGATTTCATTTACTCATTGTAAGCAGTTCTAATTGAAAATGAATAGAAGTTCAATTAAAATAGATGGTTTTAATTCTTATTAGGGAACTTCTATTATTACAAATGTGATAATCAACTATTATTTTTAAAATCAAATAAAAGCTGTGAATGCCATAATGACTTAGTTATGTGCTTTAGTTTCTATTGTTTTCCATTTGTGATAGATGCATTTTGTAAAATGGGTGTAAAGAATTCAGAGTAGGTGGCTCCACAAATTGACTAGTGATTATTCTCAATTTGCTATTGTCAAGTGTTTTTGTCACTTATCTAGATTTGAAAGAATGAACAAACACATGATGCTTTTAAAAACTGAATTACTCTTTCTTTTGACATAAAAATAGAGAGCTTTGCAAATACTATTCAGCTTAATTTTCCTCCACAACCAAACCACCAAATTAAAAATTAGATAATTTTCTTGACAGCAAGTTTTGCAGTGTATATAAATGTATAATTGGAGAAGCTTATCTTTAACAATTTTTAGCCTTCTCTTTTCCTGTACTCTCTCCAGTATTGAACATTAGTTATTTTTTGTCAATTTGATGGGTAAAAAATTTGTGCTTAATTTTTCCTTCAATTGGTATTTCTTTGATAACTAATAAGTGTGTGTGCATGTGTGTGTTCATATGCATACTTGTAAATAAGCAATTTTATGAATATAATTATATATATATCTGGGTAGTTTTGATTAGATAATATATATTTTACTATGATTTCTCAATTATGCTATCTCTAAGCTTACAAATTAAGTCTAAAAACAGAGAAATGGAGATGTGACATTTTATTAGTAAAATCTCAAGTTAAGATTCTATTCATTAGTTATATTTTCATTATCCTTTTATCTGAAGCTAAAAGAGAGTACTATTTTTTTTTAGTGAAACTTCAAGTTGAATCTTCCCTGACAGAGGCAGAAATCTAGATATTTAAATGTTTTGTATACTTTTTTGTACCGGTTGTCAATTTATCTCTTTGCTCCATATCCATCCTTCTTTGCCCTGCTTTGTGATATTGGAGCTGAGCCCTATGAGCATTTCTGTTTTGCCAGGTTGGACAATGCTAAGCTTTTCAGTAGATGGCATTGGAGAGACACTGAATGAAGAAGAGTCTTTTCTTCCTGGTTCCAAAATGCCTTTTTATTCCTGCTCCAATAGTGAGCTGAAGCCAGTGGCATGCCAGATACCCAGTGTCCCACACTTTCTCTCCCTTGAGTTTTGATGGTACTCACAGTCAGCTGCGGACAGCCAGTAGGACACATCTTCCAGTGTTCCAGTGAGTTGCGTTAACACCCTCTCAACACCCACCCACATGCCCCTTTCAGGAGGCATTCTTATACTCTTTGCAGCATCTTCTATCTTCTTGAACATATGAAGTTTTATTTGTAATAGCTATTTAATAACGCCTTCTACAAATTCTATCAACTGTATGATTTCTTGGAATTCTAGCCACTTTGGCCTTCCTGGATTACCATCCCTGTCTTTTCAATTTAGGGATACTGCTTAATTTGCCTCTTTCTGTGCTGCAGCCTGAAAAGTCTCTGCAGTAAAGTAGGGCAGTCATAGGGATTACCTCATTTTTCTTTCCCTCCCAGGGAATATTCTGCTTTGGTTGTTGTGAAATGATGTTTTATTTATTTTTTCCAGTTTTTTATTTGGTTGAGACAGCAAGGTAAATCTGGTCCTTGTTCCTCCATTATATTTGGAGAGGAAGTCTACTTCTTTTAAATTCTACAAATTAGAAAGTATTATGATAATTAATATTTTAAAAATTGTCTGCTTACATTAAAAAAATGCAGACTTATCATTGTGTTTGCTGCATATTAGGTCGTCCTTCTAGAATCCTTTTTATTCTTCCTGGAGTACAATCTTTGGAGGTTCGCTTACTGATGTCTCTTGGTAGTGAACTTGGTAGTGAACTCTATTCTTATATTTAAATATTTTTGTTTTATCATCATTTATTTTTATTTTATCATCATTCTTTTATCATCTTCATAATATAGCAACATTCATGTTATGGTATGTTATGGTAGTCCCAGAAAGAGAAGAGAGAGAGAAAGGGACAGAAAATTTACTTAAATAATGGCTGAAAATGTCCCAAATCTGGGGAGAGATAAGGCCATCCAAGGACAAGCTCAAAGATGTCCAAATTAGATTCAACCCAAAGAGATTTTCATTGAGATGCATTATAATAAAAGTCTGAAAAATCAAATACAGAATTTTTAAAGCAGCAAGAATAGCTTGGCACATAAAAGGGAATCCTGGTAATGCTATCTGCAGATTTCTCAGCCCAACCCTTCCGGGCCAGGAGAGGATGGGATAAGATACTCAAAATGGTCAAAGGAAAAGCTGCAAACCAAGAATACATCACTAGCAAAGTTGTCCTTCAGAAATGAGGGAGACATAGACTTTTCCAGACAAAAGCTAATGAAATTTATTACCATTAGACTGTCTTACAAGAAATGTTAAAGGAAGTTTTCAAGCTGAAATGAAGGGACACTAATTGGTAAACATGAAAACATATGAAAGTAGAAAATTCACTAGTAAAGATAAATATATAGTCAAATTCAAAATACTCTAATATAGCAGCGGTGGTATATAAATCACATATCCTAGCTTATAGGTTAAAAGATAAAACTGTTAAATAATCAGTGCTACAATATTTTATTAATTGGTACACAATATAAAGAGATGTAAATTGGGACATCAACAACAAAATGTGAAAAGGGGGAAGTAAAAGTGTAGAACTTCTATTATGTGATTGACGTTAGTATAAGCTTAAAATAGACTATTGTAACTACATGATGTATTATGAAAGTCTCAAATCACAAAGCTAAATCCTATAGACACATAAATGATGAAAAGAATAGAATAAAAGTATACCACTACAAAACATCAATTCGTAAGAAAGTCGATGAGAGAGGAGAAAAAAGGAACAAAGGAATTGTAAAACAATCAGAGAGCAATTAACAAAACGGTGATTGTACCTTATCTATCATTAATTACTCTTAATATAAGTGCTTTAAATTCTCTAATTAGAAGACATAGAGTGGCTGAATGGATTAAAACAAAACAAAACAAAACCCCCTAACTATATGCTGCCTACAAGAGACTCACTTAAGCTTTAGGGATACTTATAGGCTGAAAATAGATAGGAAGAAGATACTCCATTCAAATGAAAACCAAAAGTGCAAGGTTAGCTATATTATATCAGATAAAATAGACTTTAACTCAAAAGCTATAACAAGAGACAAAGCCCTTATACAACGAAAAGGAGTTAGTTTACCAAGAGGCTATAACTATAAATATATACACATCCAGTATTGTAGTACCTAAATATATTAAACAATTATTAATATATCTAAAGGCAAAAATAGACAGAAATGCAATAATAGTAGGGAACTTTGATACACCACTTTAAACAATGGATAGATATTCCAGACAGAAAATCAATAAGGAAACACTGGAGTTGGATTATACCTTAGACCAAGTGAACCTAACAGATGTTTATAGAACATTTTGTCCAGTAGTAGTACACACATTCTTCTCAAGCATGCATGGAATGTTTTGTAGGATAGATTATATATTAGGTCACAAACAGATAAATTGAAGAAGATCAAAATTATATCAAGTATCTTTTCTGACAACAAGAGGAAACCTGGAAAATTCACTAATATGTGGAAATTAAAGGACACATTTCTGAACAATAGGTCAAATAAGGAATCAAAAGAAATCAAAAGGAAAGTAGAAAAATCTCAAGATAAATGAAGATGGAAGCATAACATACCAAAACTTAGGGGATGCAACAAAAGCAGTTTGAAGAGGACAGTTTATAGTAATAAACACCTGTATTAAGAAAAAAGAAAGATCTTAAATAAACAATCTAATTTTATACCTTGAGGAACTCTAAAAGGAAGAACTAAACTAAACCTTCTTGGCAGAAGGAAAAAATAAAGATTAGAGCAGAAGTAAATGAAGTAGAGAAGTGGAGATTGTAAAGGTACTAGAAAAGATCAATGATAAACTTGTTGAATCACACCTGGAAGTGATGTAACATTGTATATTAATTATGCTTCAATAAAAAAAACCTAGATGAAACTAGAAATGTTTCTTTGAAAAGACAAACAAAATTGACAAATCTTTAGCCAAACTCACCAAGGAAAACAGGATTTAGGAGACAGGATTCAAATAAATAAAATAAAATATGAAAGAGGGGACATTACAACTGATAAAAAAGAAATACAAAGGATTATAAGAGACCATTATGAGCAGTTATATGCCAACAAATTGGGCAACCTAGAGGAAACGTATGACCTATCATGACTGAAACATGAAGAAATAGAAAATCTGAACTCATTGATCACTAGTAAGGAAATTTAATCAATAATCAAAAACCTTCTAACAAATAAAACTTCAGGACCAGATGGCTTCACAGATGAATTCTACCAAACAATTAAAAGAATTAACACCACTCCTTCTCCAACTCTTCCAAGAAATTTAAGAGGAAGGAACATATCCAAACTTACTTTATGACGTCAGAGTTACCCTGATACTGAAGCTGGATAAGGACACTAAAAGCAATGAAAGTGATAAGCTAATATCTCTGATGAACATAGGTCTAAGATCCTCAATGGTATAATAGCCAAATTCAAGAATCATACACCATAGTCAAGTGGGATTCATCTCTGTGATGCAAAGATGATTCAACATATAAAAATCAATAAATGTGATATGCTACATTAACAGAATGAAGGATAACAATCATATTATCATCCAATAATGCAGAAAAGGCATTTGTTAAAATTTAACATCCTCTCATGATAAAATTTTTTAAAAAAATTAGGTATGGAAGGAATGCACCTCAATGTAATAAAGGTCATATACGGCAACCCCAAAACTAAAACCATACTCAGTGTTAGAGAGTTAAAAGCCTTTTCTTTAAGATCAGGAATAAGACAGGGATGCCCACTCTTGCCACTTTTATTCAACATAGTGCTGGAAGGCCTAGCTATGTGATTAGCCAAGAAAATAAAAGACATCTAAATTGGAAAGGGAGAAGTAAAATTGTTTCTGTTTGCATATGACATGATCTTATGTAGAGGAAATCTTAAATATTCCATAAAAAAACTGTTAGAACTAATAAATGAATTCAGTAGAATTTCAGGAAACATAATCAACATAAAAAATCAGTTGCATGTCTATACACTAACAATGAACCATCTGAAGAGAAATTAAGAAACTTACTCAACAATAGCATCAAAAATAATAAAATGCCTATGAATACATTTAACCAATAGGTGAAAGGCCTGTAAATGGAAAATGATAAGACAGTGAATGAAATTGAAAGAAATACAAATAGAAAAATATCCTTGTTCTTGGTTTGGAAGAATTAGTATTGTGAAAATGTCCATACTACCCAAAGTGATGTACAGATTCAGTGCAATCCCTATTAAAATTCCAATGGCACATTTTACAGGAATGGAAAAAAATCTTAAACTAGCCCTTTATCTGATACATCATTTGCAAATATCTTCTCCCATTCTGTAGGTTGTCTTTGAGTTTTGTTGACGGTATCTTTTGCTGTGCAAAAGCTTCTTATCTTGATGAAGTCCCAATAGTTCATTTTAGCTTTTGTTTCTTTTGCCTTCGTGGATGTATCTTGCAAGAAGTTACTGTAGCCGAGTTAAAAAAAGGTGTTGCCTGTGTTCTCCTCTAGGACCATAAAGTTGAGGGTCCACTTCTGGATTCTCTATTCTATTCCATTGATCTATGTGTCTGTTTTTGTGCCAGTACCACACTGTCTTGATGACCACAGCTTTGTAGTACAACCTGAAATCTGGCATTGTGATGTCCCCAGCTATGGTTTTCTTTTTTAAAATTTCTCTGGCTATTCGGGGTCTTTTCTGATTCCACACAAATCTTAAAATAATTTGTTCCAACAAATTAATATTACTTAATATTTAGTTGACCAGAGCTCCCAGTGCTTCCCCATTGAGAGTGATATTTGCTGTGGCCTTTTCATATATGGCTTTTAAGATGTTGAGGAATGTTCCCTCTATCCTTACACTCTGAAGAGTTTTGATCAGGAATGGATGCTGTATTTTGTCAAATGCTTTCTCTGCATCTATTGAAAGGATCATATGGTTCTTGTTTTTTCTCTTGCTGATATGATGAAACACATTGATTGTTTTACGAGTGTTGAACCAGCCTTGCATCCCAGGGATAAATTCTACTTGGTTATGGTGAATAATCTTCTTAATGTACTGTTGTATCCTATGGGCTAGTATCTTGTTGAGAATTTTTGCATCCATGTTCATGAGGGATATTGGTTTATAATTCTCCTTTTTGGTGGGGTCTTTGTCTGGTTTTGGAATTAAGGTGATGCTGGCCTCATAGAACGAATTTGGAAGTACTCCATCTCTTTCTATCTTTCCAAACAGCTTTAGTAGAATAGGTATGGTTTCTTCTTTAAATGTTTGATAGAATTCCCCAGGGAAGCCATCTGGCCCTGGACTTTTGTGTCTCGGGAGGTTTGTTATGACTGCTTCAATTTCCTCCCTGGTTATTGGCCTGTTCAGGTTTTCTATTTCTTCCTGTTCCAGTTTTGGTAGTTAGTGGTTTTCCAGGAATGCGTCCATTTCTTCTAGATTGCCTAATTTATTGGCGTATAGCTCTTCATAATATGTTTTTTAAGATCGTTTGTATTTCCTTGGTGTTGGTAGTGATCTCTCCTTTCTCATTCATGATTTTATTAATTTGAGTCTTCTCTCTCTTCTTTTTAATAAGGCTGGCTAATGGTTTATCTATCTTGTTAATTCTTTCAAAGAACCAACTCCTGGTTTTGTTGATCTGTTCCACAGTTCTTCTGGTCTCGATTTCATTGAATTCTGCTTGAATCCTTAATAACTCTCTTCTTCTGCTGGGTGTAGGATCTATTTGCTGTTTTTTCTCTAGCTCCTTTAGTTGTAAGGTTAGCTTTTGTATTTGAGTTCTTTCCAGTTTTTGAATGGATGCTTGTATTGCGATGTATTTCCCTCTCAGGACTGCTTTTGCTGCATCCCAAAGATTTTGAATGGTTGTATCGTCATTCTCATTAGTTTCCATGAATCTTTTTAATTCTTCCTTAATTTCCTGGTTGACCGTTTCATCATTTAGCAGGATGGTCCTTAACCTCCACGTGTTTGAAGTCCTCCCAAACTTCTTGTTGTGATTTAGTTCTAATTTCAAGGCATTATTGTCTGAGAATATGCAGGGGACGATCCCAATCTTTTGGTATCGGTTCAGACCTGATTTGTGACCCAGTATGTGGTCTATTCTGGAGAAAGTTCCATGTGCACTTGAGAAGAATGTGTATTCAGTTGCATTTGGATGTAAAGTTCTGTAGATATCTGTGAAATCCATCTGGTCCAGTGTATCACTTAAAGCTCTTGTTTCTTTGGAGATGTTGTGCTTAGAAGACCTATTGAGTGTAGAAAGTGCTAGATTGAAGTCACCAAGTCTAAGTGTATTATTATCTAAGTATGTCTTAACTTTGGTTATTAATTGATTGATATATTTGGCAGCTTCCACATTTGGGGCATATATATTGATGATTGTTAAGTCCTCTTGTTGGATAGATCCTTTAAGTATGATATAGTGTCCCTCTTCATCTCTCACTACAGTCTTCGGGGTAAATTTTAGTTTATCTGATATAAGGATGGCTACCCCTGCTTTCTTTTGAGGACCATTTGAATGGTAAATGGTTCTCCAACCTTTTATTTTCAGGCTGTAGGTGTCCTTATGTCTAAAATGCATCTCTTGTAGACAGCAAATAGATGGGTCCTGTTTTCTTATCCAGTCTGAAACCCTGCGCCTTTTGATGGGGTCATTAAGCCCATTCACGTTCAGAGTTACTATTAAAAGATATGAGTTTAGTATCATCATGATACCTATTCAGTCCCTGTTTTTGTGGATTGTTCCATTGGACTTCTTCCTAAAGGGGATTTTTAAGAGTCCCCCTTAAAATTTCTTACAGAGCTGGTTTGGTGGTCACATATTCTTTCAGTTCCTGCCTGTCTTGGAAGCTCTTTATCTCTCCTTCTATTCTGAATGAGAGCCTTGCTGGATAAAGTATTCTTGGCTGTATGTTTTTCTCATTTAGGACCCTGAATATATCCTGCCAGCCCTTTCTGGCCTGCCAGGTCTCTATGGAGAGGTCTGCTGTTACCCTAATACTCCTCCCCATATAAGTTAGGGATTTCTGGTCTCTTGCTGCTTTAAGGATCTTCTCTTTATCTTTGGAATTTGCAAGTTTCACTATTAAATGTCGAGGTGTTGAACGGTTTTTATTGATTTTAGGGGGTGCATCTCTCTATTTCCTGGATCTGAATGCCTGTTTCCCTTCCCAGATTAGGAAAGTTTTCAGCTATGATTTGTTCAAATACATATTCTGGCCCTCTGGCCCTTTTGGCGCCCTTGGGAACCCCAATTAAACATAGATTTTTCTTCCTCAGGCTGTCATTTATTTCCCTTAATCTATCCTCATGATCCTTTAATTGTTTGTCTCTTTTTTCCTCAGCTTCCTTCCTTGCCATCAACTTGTCTTCTATGTCACTCACTCGTTCTTCCACCTTGTTAACCCTCGTTGTTAGGTCCTCTGGTTTGGATTGCATCTCATTTAATTGATTTTTAATTTCTGTCTGATTGGATCTAAATCCTGCAGTCATGAAGTCTCTTGAGTCCTTTATGCTTTTTTCTAGAGCCACCAGTACCTGTATAATAGTGCTTCTGAATTGACTTTCTGACATTGAATTGTAATCCAAATTTTGTAACTCTGTGGGAGAGAGGACTGTTTCAGATTCTTTCTTTTGAGGTGAGGTTTTCCTTCTAGTCATTTTGCTCAGTGCAGAGTGGCCAAAAACAAGTTGTATTGGGGAAAGGAGAAAAAGAGAGAAGAGAAAGAAGGAAAGAAAAAGAAAAAAAGAAGAAAAGACAGAGAAAAAAGAAAAAGAGAAGAAAAGAAAAAAAAGGGGGGGGGGAAGCAAACAGAAATCAAAAAACAAAAAATAAGGGGGAGTATCCTCTGATTCTGTATATTGTAAATCCCTCAACTTCCCCTGGAACTTTCCATTGCTGCGTGGTCAGTAATTTGTTTTTCCCCTATCCGTCTAGCTGGTCTTCTGGGGGAGGGGCCTGCTGTGCTGATTTTCAGGTGTTAGCACTTGGGGGGCTGCTCGGCCTCCTGCCTGGTGCAGGGCTCAGTGAAAGATGTTTAAGCTGTTTATCCGGTGAGGCCACTGTGAGGCTCAGTGGGGGCTGTTTACCCCGTGAGTCCCCAGGAGGAACAACCCCAGTGGCAGCGGCCAGCTCTGGAGCCCTGGAGTCAGCTCCTGCAGTAACTACAGAGCTCTCAGTCTGCAGGGCCTGGAGGCTCCGGGGTGGGGCCGCTGATCTGCTCAGCTTGGGGCAGGAGCGTCCTCGCTGTCCTGGGCCCTCCTGGCCTCTGCCTGTCCCTGTGGGAGGCCGGATCCTGGGCTGTGTCCCCGGCCCCCTGTGCTCCCGGCCTGCGCTGTTGGATTCGTGCTCCCGGCCTGGCAGCCTCCTCTCCGCGGAGCCGCCGCCCGAGCCCCTCCGAGCTGCTCCCAGGCCGTGGGGTGCGTGCTGCAGCCCTTTAGGGAGCTTGGCGCACTCTCCCGGGGGCGCAGGTGCTCTGTTAGTGTCCCAGGGAGCCTGAGGGCACCCCCGACCTCCTGGGGTCCTGCTCTAACTCCCTGCGAGCGCCTTTCCCTCCAGGAAGATTGGTGAAGCTCCTGCTTCTCCAGACGGAGCTTTCCTGTCCTGGGGACTCTCGCCCAGGCCTCAGCCCGGCTCCTCGCGGGGCCCCTCCCCCTTGGATGACTTTTGTTTCTTTATTTCTTTTTTCCCCCCATCTTCCTACTTGATAGAAGCGTGAACTCTTCTCACTGTAGCATTCCACGTATTCTTTCTTTAAATCTCAGGCCGAATTCGTAGATTTTCAGATTGATTTGAAGGTTATCTAGGTAATTTGGTGGGGACTGTTGACTTGGGGACCCTACTCTTCTGCCATCTTGCCCCTCCCCCCCGATGTTTTTGATTCTTGAAGCCAATAACTTCTATATTTAACCTTCTTTCTCATGGGTTTTTGGTTTGCTTATCTAGAGATGCGTGTTTATTTTGGCACCACAAATGATTTTGGGCCTGCTGTGGTCACTTTGATTCATTAGTGCTATCATTCTCAGCAAACTTTGAAATGACATTTCATACTTACTGGCTCCTTGGGCATTACCTCTTAGTCATTGCTTTAGACTTTTTATTTCTAAACTAGACTTTCTCTCAACTACTAGTTCTGCAATTATTGTTGGAGAATGACATGGAAATGTCTTTAAAAGCATCTTTGTTCATCAAGATATTCCAGAGGAATGCCAGTTGAATGGAAGGAGAAGTAGAAGAGGAATCCAAGAGAGCAATTGGTACAGTTGACACACTGAAGAGGCCTGTCCTGGGTTCCGTCTTTATGGGTGGCCCCTGGCTCAGGTTATGACTCCTGTGAGTGAGTCCTCTGAGTGAGTCATAGGCTATAATCACTTATGGGATTCAGTGATTACTTTTTTTTATTAGCACTTAAAGTAGAGTATTCAGAGAGGAGGCAGAAAAGTTAAAAAAAAAAACAACAACAAAAGAAAACCATAAATAGTAACCTAGAAACTATTGATCTATTTCTGGAATATGACCTATTCTTCAACTGAAATTGAATTCTAGTTCCATTTTGTGTATGAATGCTCCTGTGGGGTGGGTGGGTGTAAGACTCAATCTTGGTTTGTGACAGCATTGACAATCTCCAAGGTTGTGGTAAAGTTCTTTAGAAAAAGAAAAATCTTGTATGTTTAAAAAAATTGCTTACTAAGCTCCTGTCATGAAACTTTTTAAAGAGTAGACAAAAGTGCAGTTTTATCAGTTCCAACTTTGACTGTCCTCTCTTCTGAGATTTTGGAAATTATATTTGAAATGTAAATAGCAGGTGTAACTTTTATAATATTTAAGGACTATTGGAAGAGTGGGAAATGATGCTGATTGTGAAATCAATTCTAAATCTTAAAAACATTGAAGAACTATATCAGATATCTATGAAAGTTATGAAGTGTTTACAGTAGCTATTCTGACATTAAGTTATGCATTATTTGTTACTATTGAAAGATACACTAAAATTAATTTGAACTTCTGTTGTTAAATACAGGTTTTTAAAAAATTTTATTTAGTTTTTCCCATTAAAATCAGCAAGCAGGGGCAGCCCCGGTGGCCCAGCGGTTTTAGCGCCGCCTTCGGCCAGGGCCTGATCCTGGAGATCTAGGATCGAGTCCTGCGTCGTGCTCCCTGCACAGAGCCTGCTTCTTCCTCTCTCTCTCTCTCTCTCTCTCTCTCTCTCTCCCCTCTTTCTCTGTCATGAATAAATAAATAAAATCTTAAAAATAAATAAATAAATAAAATTAGCAGGCAGGGCTACCCTTGGTACACAGTCATGTCTCTCCTGATGACAAATATAATCTAAAGTGATCGATTTTTTGAGGGTCAATTCTTTAATAAAGATGGTGATTGAGCCCCCTAAACCTCATGTAAAGCCTGTGGCCTACTCTTCTTGTGAAAAACTCACTTATAGTGATTTCTTAAATGACTACAAGGACTTTTTCTAAAAATTTGACTCAAGTTTAATTTCAGAAATTATTTTTCTGAACTTCTGATTGAGACTATCAATAAAAAGCTAAACATTTAAAAGTATTTAAAATTAAAACTTAATATTCATGTTCAAAGGCTATGAACTAAGCATTATGGGAGATAGAGTGATAAAGACAGCACCTGGTTTTTAGGAGCTTGAGGTTTCTCTGTGAGTGGGGATAAGGAGCATATGTGAAACAAATAGTGCATAAGCAATTAATGTTCAATAAAGAAACTTTTGCATACTAGGAGACCTGGCATTTAATTTCTAGTGACTTCTTCAGAGAAATAAAATTCTTTTTATACATTTAAGTTACTGTTTTATGCAACTGCCTTATAATTAAGGATTTTTGGATAAGGCACTTTAGCAAACATAGGATACTTTCTGCAGTGTCTTCTGATAAATTAATGAGGAAATTCATGTGTCCATTAATAGATATTGAAGAATGGTCTCCACATTAACTGATAACTTTGAAAACATTCCTTCAGAAGCCTGAGATATTTCAGCGAGGGTCAATGATGTCTTTTAGGCAACTTGGAAATTTTGGAGAATGTATAACAAAAATGGTACTAGAAGATCTGATTTTCTTTTTCTGCCATTCTAGTACTAACTGGAACCATTCTCTTCTTCCTGGAAAGGTCATCTATACAGTGACTTTCCATTAAGATGACAACATATTATTCAGTGATTTTTAAATTATTTCATCAAATATATCACCAAACTATTACCTTTAAATACCTTTGAACCCTGAACTTAGTCTTGTACAAAATAATTTCTTCAACAATCTATACTAAATTTAAAATTTAATTTCTTCATTAGAATAATTGGACAGGGGGTTCCTCCTTGGGTAGATTACTTATTGGAGCTAATACTGCGAGATACTGCTTGCATGCTTGAAAGATCTATGAAAAATCATCCTCACATTCATTGAAAGCTTAAATAAGAGGAATCCTAAATCTACAGTTCTACCTTCAACTTTAAGGAGATTGGAAAGAGGTTGATTATTATGAGTAATGTTACTCAGAATCTTATTTGATAGCAGTGGTAATTATAGAAAGTATGTTAGTTTTCACAAGCCTACTGTGAAAAAGATATTGGTAAAATGTGATAAATTTTTCCAATGAATGAAGCTCTAAGCATATGAGCCATGATGAAGCCATGATGAAACTATATATATATATATATATATGTATATATATATATATATATATACATATATATATATTTTTTTGGGCTGTGCTGCCATTAATAATGTGTAGAGTGGCTCTGATTTGTTGATAGGATAACTATTAACTATCTGAGAAAGAGAAGTTTTCCTTTTGATTTTTAAAAAAAAAATTTTTTTTAATTTATTTATGATAGTCACAGAGAGAGAGAGAGAGAGAGGCAGAGACATAAGCAGGCTCCGATGTGGGATTTGATCCTGGGGCTCCAGGATGGTGCCCTGGGCCAAAGGCAGGCGCCAAACCGCTGCGCCACCCAGGGATCCCGAAGTTTTCCTTTTGATAGGAAATTATGAAATTTGCCTTGGGACAAAATGAGCAAACTGAATATTGCCCATTACTTTTTGCCAATTTAGTAATTATGTAAAAAATTGCGGAAGAATGAGGCAATCCTCTAGGAAGAGGAGCAGGAGAAAAAGCAGCTTTCTCCCCCGGCCCCATTTGGCCCCTGAGAATACTGCCTGCAGGAATGTATCTGTGTGGAGGAAGGGCAGGTCCTCTGCCCAGGTCTGCTAGGTGAATATCCTCTTTCCATCAGGTCAGTAAAATGCTTTCTGATCTCAAAACAACAGCAACAGCAACAACAACACACCTAGTACATCAGAATGGTAAAATTGTAGAAACCATAAACAAAGTTCTGTTCTTGAGATTTCCAAACGATTGTCTCTCATCTAACTAGCATGTAGCTTGCTTTTTCCAACGGAAGGATAAAGAATGTATGAATCCAAGAGCTTTGACTACTGTATGCCATTCACTTATGGATTATGAAAGAGAACTTCTGTGGCTAAGTACTAAAGAACATGGTGTTTTTAAAGATTTATGCTGCCACTTGTACTTTGGGCTTTGGCTCTTTGTTATATTTGTAAAACACTATCTAAGAAAACCAAGGCTGCTTATGTAAGTTAGTTATTTTATTCTGTTGAAACACCCACAAAGATTCCTTGACAAAAGCATTTTTTTATGATGAAACACAATGAATTGATTTACAAAACCATATGAGCCAATATTGACTCTAAAAATAAGTTTTTAAATATACGTAAAATGTAGCAGATCCTGAAGAGCAAAGCTTCTTATTGCATGACAAAAACATAATTGTTTTAGTTTAAAATAGTATTGTTACTAAAGAATTTTGGTTTGCTTATTTTTTTTAAATAGTTGGTAAAAGTTTCTTTAGATATTTTACCAGTCACTGAATCAGAACATTCTGAAAGCCTCATAAAAGAACAAGGTTATAGGAGTTCAATAAATTATAAAATAACAAATAATTTAGATGTAAAAAAATAAATTCTACTTCTAATACCATTATTGCATTGATATTATTACATTACATGCAATAAAACAAGGAATTTCAAGAAGGGCAGTGGGAAAGGCAACATATTTTAAAGATCTAGATTCAGAATACCTTGTTATTTTTGTTAGAGAGCAATTGAGTATGTGATTGTCTAGAGACTAAAAATGCTTTTGAAAGTGTATTGGCATAATGTGTTTGATTACAGATTATTTCTAAAGGTGTTAGCAAACTGACTTTCTCCTCTTTTAAAAATATCTAACTACTAGATAAATTATAAACCTACTTTTTCGAGAGAGTTAGCTAATTTGGAGGCACAACTACTTTAATGCTGTTCTTGAAATCAACATAGAAAGTCTGAGGTGTAGTCCTGCTGAGTCTGTTACTTCCTGGAAATTCTTGCTGCAGATTTTGTAATGATATCAAGTGTTCTATGGGTCTGGACTCCTGCTATTCCTGGATGCTATTTTCATCAACCTCTCCAGTTGTTTGAATGATTCATATTCATTCTTTCTTCTCCTCTGTCTCTCTGTGTCACTGTCTCTTTATCTCTCTCTCTGTGCAAATAGCTCTTTGAGAGCAACTCTAATGCAGTACTACTTCCAGTAGATAATTTTTAAAGTGATAGCTGAATTTTGTTTTATTCCTAGGTCCTCTTATAGCTTCAGTGTATCTCAAACTCTTAGCCTTGGCCCAGGTCATGAACTCAAGGTCGTGAGACTGAGCCCTGCATCTGGTTCCATGTTCAGCATGGAGTTTTCTTAAATTTCCATCTCCTTCTCCCTCTGCCCCTCCCCTCTGCTCTCTCTAAAATAAATAAATATTTTAAAAAAAATTGACGGAGAGAGAGCAGGCACAAGGAGGGGGGAATGGGAGAGGGAGAAGCCGACTCTTCATCGAGCAGTGAGCCTGACATGGGGCATGATCTGGGATCATGACCTGAGCTGAAGGCAGACACTTGACCAACTGAGCCACCCAGGCACCCCATAAAATAAATAAATCTTTAAAAGAAAATTGCTATTATGACCTGAAAATAATATGAATATATTTAGAAAAAGATGTGTGTTTATTTAGAGATAATGTCCAAGAATCTGTTTGAATTTAGCATACCTTATCATGTATTCCATATGGAGAATCTGATCTTTAAAAGTAGAGTGCTTTAGTTGTCATCCTTGGTCATCCTATTCCATGCCTTAGTTAAACATATACGTATGCTCAGCAAATCTACAGATGAAGCAAAGATAATAGCATTGGTAAATGTATTATAGTTACAGAATTGAGATCCAAAAAATATTCTAGCAGAATAAAAGCAATTGGCTGAAGTTAATAAGATAACGTTGGATAGGGATAAATACAAAGCTCTACATTGCTGTTTTTCCTAAGGGAAAAACACTGTCTCAGGTGCAGATAGGTGAATAGAGATGGCTTAGCATATGTCTTAATAAGTGTGAAAAAAAGACTTAGGAATTGTGGTTAACAGTGAATTCCATGTAAACTAATAGTAGTATATGGTTGCCAGAAAAAGCTGATGGGGCATTTAAAAGTATAGGAGGTCCTATCTTTTTAATCAATAGAGTGAGTAAACTGCCTCTGGTATCTCCTTTCCTTTTCTGACTTATCCAAAATAATTTCTCAAGGTTTGAAAGCATCTTTTATACTTATGTATTAACATTTTTCTGTTCTGCTTATTAAATATAAATCACTTTGTATTCATATTATGTCATCAGTTTTTACCAATGTTTATTTTGAAGGCCCTTAATTTTTAGCTACAGTTTGCAAATGATGTAGGTCCATTTTCATATGGGTGTATCATACAATTAGTACTGTTTCCCAAGTTTCTTGTCTTTCAACCAAGCCTTGTCTTCTGTGCAACAGGATTAGGGAAAACAAACAGTATGAAAAATTCTCCCCTCTTGCTCTCCTAGTGCCTCTGGATTTTAGGGTTGTGTAAATGCCTTATTCTACAAAATAGGAATAGGTTGTGTAAATGCCTTATTCTACAAAATAGGAACGTGGTTTTACCAGTTGATTCCAAGGCTATATACTTGAGAAATAAAAATAATCTAGTGTCTAGTGAGATAATTACAGCGAATTTTAGCTTCCAGAGAATTTCACTTGGTACCCAGAGCCAAATGGAGAGATCTAAAACATTTAAGACAAAAAACTTTAAGAATATTCTTAAACTAGGCATAAGAAATTTCTCTTTTAGGCTACTAGATCATCTCTACATAAAGCATGCAGGCATAAATTTGCTCATTCATGTATTCATTTCTCTTTTTTTAAGATTTTATTTATTTTTTCATAAGAGACACACAGAAACAGGCAGTGACATAGACAGAGGGAGAAGCAGGCTCCGTGTGGGGAGCCTGATGTGGGACTTGATCCCAGGATCCTAGGATCAACAACCTGAGCTAAAGGCAGATGCTCAACCACTGAGCCAGCCACTCAGGCGTCCCTATTCATTTATTTCTGCATTCAAAATATACTTAATATAAAACTTAGTTGAACTATAAGCACTGTAATAACCCCTATATCTTAATTTTCTAGTTTAAAAAATAAAAATGCTTCAGTACAAGATGTCTATTGGACCTGAGGCCTCTTTTAGCCTTTAACATGGCTGCTAGACTGACTGACTTCCTCACTTTCTCCCTCCCTTTCTCCCTTCCTCCCTTTCTTCCTTTTTTATTATGAAACCTAGTATGCATATAAATGAATGTATCTTAACAGAGTTAGCAATAATATCAACAACAATAATAATACAAAGATCCATGTAAATACCATTCAGCTTCTAAAATTCATGTTCGATATTGGTTTCTCCCCAAATGCATCTTCTTGCTACTTCCTATTCTCTTTTCTAAGAGAGATTTTTAAGAAAACCTTCAAATGTTTCTTTGCTGTTCTCCACAGTTTATTATATATGTATATCTGTGAACAATAACATTTTTAGTTTTGATTTTTGTAATTTATACTTATATTTTTTCAATTTATATTTATTTTTTTTAAAGTTTTTTTATATTTATCTTTATGGATGTATGTAGATATATTCATTCATTCAATTTTGATGTTGCATACTATTCTACTGTACATATATACCATATTTTGTTTATCAATTTTGTGGTCATCGAACATTTATATTGCTTTCAGTCCTTCCCCCTACTTTTTTTTTTTTTGGTTTATCAAGAACAGTGCTTCAGCACATTCTTAGACATATATCCTGGTGCATGTGTGCAAGAATTCCTCTAAGTAAAGGAATTGCTGGGTCACACACTAGACAGATTCTCCTTTTTATCTGTAGTGCCAGAGTGTTTCCTGAAGTGGCTCTCCCAATTTGTATTCTCACCAGTGTTGTGAGAGTTCTAGCTCTCTGCCTCATCCACAGCCTTTGGTATTGTCTAATTCTTTAATTTTGATTTATATGGAGGATGTGAAATGGCATCTCATTGTGGTTTCAACTTTCATTTCTCTGCCTACTAATGAGATAAACTTTTTATTCTTATGTTAATTGATCATTTATGTTTCTACCACATGGTAAAATGACTATTTTGTTTTTTCTATTTGCCTTTCATGTTACTCATATTATTGATTTGTGGGATTTAATTATATACCATATATATAAATCCTTTGGTGGCTTAATGTGATTATCTTATATCTGATTGTGGGTTGTATTTTAAAAATTGTCCTGATAGTGTCTTTGAGGAATCAAAGTTAATTTTATTAACTATTTAAAAACTTTAAGTTTTTATGATTTCTGCTTTTTGCATCTTTTAAAACAAATCCTTTCTTACCCCAAAATAATAGAAATATTTTTGTGTAGTTTCTTCTACGAGTTTTAAAATTTTGCCTTTCCTATTTAAGTTGTCTACTTGGATGTGATTTTTGTTATGGCAGGAGGTAGGAATTCATTCTAACTTTTTTAAAATATCAATCAGGAGTCAGCAAACTTTCTGTATGGGACAAAATAGTAAATATTTAAAGCTTTTCGGGTCATACAGTCCCTGTTGTAGCCCCAAAGCAGCCAAGGACAAAACTTGAATGAATGGGCATGGCTGTGTTTTAATGAAATTTTTTACAAAAGCAGGAGGCTTTATTGGATTTGGTCTATGGACTGTAATGTGTCAGTCCCCGATAATGGGTAACTAATTGTCTCAGATAAATTTTTTTTTTTCCCACTGATGTTCAGTGCCTGCTCTGTTGCATATTTCCATATATGTGTGAGTCTGCTTCTGGGCTCTATATTTTTTATTGTTTTAGTTGTTCATTACTGTTCTGTAATCCCACTTCCTAATTATTATAGCTTTATTATAAGGTTTGATATTTGGCAGGACAAAAACTCCTTCCTGATTCTTCTTTAGATGTGTCTTGGCCTTTTTTGGCTATCTCTCTTCTACATGAATTTTAAAAATCAACTTGAGTTCTGTAAAAACTCCATTTAGAATTTGATTGAATTGTATTACATCCATTTGGAGAGAACTAAGATTAGAACACTATATTCCTATTCCTATTTATCTCTCCTTTTATTTAGGGTCATCTTTAAAACCTTACACTAAAGTTTATGATACTCTCTTAGGTCTTACATATCACTTTTTAGATTTATTCCTAGTTACTGTTACCTATCTTTGGTGTTACTATGGTAAATGATATCTAAAAGTTGCATTTTCTAACAACTGTTGATATATAGAATTTCAGTCAGATTTTACATGCTGATTTACCAACTCAACCCTCTCAATAATTCTTACACTTTTCTTTGGGGTTTATTGTCTTTGTATAATTATAGTTTTCTTCCCACTCCTCATATTTTTTATATTATTCTAGCCTTTAGTACAATATTGAATAGAGTAATGAGAATAGGAATCCTTTTATTTTCCTTGCTTTTTAAAGAATGATTCAGCTTTTTCACTACTTTGCATGATATTTGTGGTATTTTTTTGTTTTGAAGATATACATTACTAGGTCAAGGAATTTGCTTTATCTGATAGAGTTTTAGGTTTGATTCTTTATCTTTTTTCCTTATGACTCTCTCACACAGAAGCTTATTTTTTCTTATCTTGTGGGGCCATCTCTCTCAGAATATTATCTCTAGGTATCTTTTAAGCCTTGATCAAGGTGTGTTCTTTCAAGAGAATTGTGTTTGCTTTTGCTAGTGTGGTCACCATCATCTCAGGAGCTCTTCAAACTAACTTTTGGCCTAAGACTTTATAGGCCACTCAGTTATTATGAATTCCTATGCAGAGTAGATTTTTTTTCCCTTTTTCCCAGAGAATCCAGAATTAAGGCTAACAATGACTTATTATTCTTTTGGTGGGATAGTTTTTGGGTTTCTCTTCTCCCCCCACTCTCATGTTCTGAGACTGTCATCCTTTGAAAGCATCAGGTTTACGAGACTTCTCTAGTCTCACCTATCACTCTAAAAGGGCCTTTGGCTTTGTCTTCTGTTTTTTATATGTAGCTGATTAGAACTCAGGGTCTGGGTTAGCCAGAATTGCCATATACTTCAAAGCAACTGCCAGTTCCCATGCTATTTATTTCTGAGGATTTGTGAATTCTTATTCTGGCCTTTGAGGAATTCTCTTAATTTCTTGTCAGATGGGCAATGCATTAGAAAAAATTTTAATATCTTTTATTTAACATTTTTAGTTGGGCTATACCAAGAGGATATTCTGTGAACATCAATTCTGCTGTACAAAAACCAGTATTTCCCCTTTGATTTTACTTATGATAACAGCCTCCTGTCCTGAGCTGTATCCTACCTGACCATGGCTAACCTTTGAATCAGTAGCTCTCAAACTTTGCTGCATATTGAAACCACCCGGGAAGCTTTTTAAAAATCCTGATGCTCAGGCCACACTCCAGATAAATTACATTAGAGTATCTGAGACATCAGTAATGGTTAAAGCTCCCACAGGATTCCACTGTAAAGTCAAGGTTAAGAACAACTCCTTAAAACCTGGCTGCCCATTTTGATTCATGTCTATTCCTATTCACCCGCCTTTCACTTTCCTCAGCCAGACATTTTATTTCCGAGGCCAGGTGACCACATTCACAGAAAACAGTTTTCCAGTGCTCTTGATCCTCTTCAAACTAATATGCTTTTTGTGTTACTAAATCTACTCTACCTGTGGTCAACTGAATAAG
This sequence comes from Vulpes lagopus, assembly GCF_018345385.1. Classification (NCBI taxonomy): domain Eukaryota; kingdom Metazoa; phylum Chordata; class Mammalia; order Carnivora; family Canidae; genus Vulpes; species Vulpes lagopus. Next base: position 66,073,047 of record NC_054831.1, read on the forward strand.
AAAATGTTCAGCTTGTTTTATTTTTCTTTAACATTCTGGTTTTTTCTTTTATATCTTTCACAGTATGCTGATGCAATTTTGTTTTCCTCTGCTGAGAAATTTTTAGTGCAAAGTCTCTTAATTTGCTAATTAATTCTGATAGACTAGTTTCAGAATCTCAGCAAATCAGTGTGTGATATGCTTAGATTATGAATAGTTTAGCACAGAAAATGATGCAATTTCAATGGAATAAATTAGAGTCAATTAACATGGCAGAGTCAGTTATCTTTTTGAATAATGCAGATTTGTTCAGAAAAGCACTCTGTTTTATTTGTAAAGTGATCCATGCTTTTAACCACTATGACTGCCACCACTCTTTTCCCTTTGGAGGTAATAAAAAAGGAGAAAATAAATAACAAGAACAGCTAGGCCAGGTGTAGCAAAACAGAAAGGTAGGATTGTCACCAGATTTTATTTTAGGTCAGAGTATGTTAATTAACCATAGCATGCTATTAAAACACTATGTTTTATAGCTTTAATGTAATGTTTAGAGGATCTGAAAATGTGACAGAATTATAAATTTATAATTATTTCTTCAGGGGAAGTAATCATGGCATTTCCTGTAAGTAAAACAAGTTGTTTCACTTTCTTGAGCTTTCTTATGTATCTTTTAGGGCTTGGAACCAAGTAGAGTAAACAGAAATCTAACTACAATATTAGCAAATGATTAGTTTAACACATTAATTTTAGTGTCTACAAGATAGAAGATATCTCCCCGAGTGAACAGATGGCTTAACTAGGAATGGCAGATTCCTCATGATTTAATGGTGAGAGTTGTGGTCTGGAAAGCTTTAGAGAAAAATCACATTCTTTGAGCAAGTTGGTCTTTAGAAGCCTGCTATTGCTTTCCATAATAATGGACAATTATCATTATTCTCCTTAGGGGAACATTGTGTGGAATAACTAATTAATGACTGCAGTGCACTTTGGAAGACATTCTGAGTCACTATTCAGTATTTTACGTTCCAGTTTCAGGAGAAAAGGAGTATGGATAAAAGAAACCAGGAGAAAGCTCTTATTTCCAGATCTTGTGAAATGATTTTCCTGACATGTTGTTAATAGATATAGCTCCTTTTCAAAGATGCTGTTATAATTTTGTTTCACGTTTAAAGAACCTTTTTACTGTTTTTCAAAAGTTCTGCTGCTGTGCAATGATCCTGTGTGCCTATAAATTGCTGTAAGTTCCAATACATGGCGTGATACATTTTATATAAATATTATCTGTTGGCTTTCTAAAAGAAAACAAACAAAATCCTTATAAAAAGAAAAGAGCACCTGGGTTGACTCAGTCAGTTAAGCCTCTGACTCTTGGTTTTGGCTCAGGTCATGATCTTAGGGTTTTGAGATAGAGCCCCATGTCTGGCTCTGTGCCCAGCACGGAGTCTGCTTGGAATTCTCTCTCTCCCTCTGCCCCTCCTCCTGTGTGCGTGTGCAACATACACACACTCATTCTCTCAAATAAAATGAATAAATAAATAAAATCTTTAAATGTTGTCTGTTGGTTAATATTATCTTTGGGTATTTGAAGACCTGAATTTTCACCTTATTGAACATATTTCTGGTTTATTTTCAAGAAAGCCATCCCTAATGGTCACATATCAGGTGTTTTTGACTATACTTGTTATTTCCCAAACCAGTTATGTGGTAATTAGTTTTCAAAAGTCCTTCCCTTCCAATGAATCATACTGTCCAGTATTTATACCCTGTATAGTCTTTTACCACATTCAATCTGGGCTGGCTCTTTGTAACCAGACTGATAATGTACATATTTTAAATCCAGGTTGTAAGAAGCCTTGCAGCTTCTAATTTCCTGGGATGCTTACTCTGGGGGAAACCAGCACCATGTGAGAAGTCCAGCTCATCCTGAGACTCGCATTCTGCAGGGCCGCTCAAGGGAGGCATTTGAAGGAATCATTTGGGAAGATAGGCCAAATACATATATATTTGGCCAGTTCACAGCTGTTAGAGCTATCCCAGATGAAGTACCAGATATGTGAGTATGGAAGCATCTAGGGTGTTTAGACCAGTGAAGCCCTCACATGACTCCAGGCCCAACTGTTAATCTGGTTGCCAACTATATAAAAGAACCTACACAAGAGCCACCTAAGGGATCCCAATCCACACGCAGAACTATGAGTGGGAACAAAATATTCTTGTTTGAAGCCCCTAAGCTTTGGGGTGTTTGTTACTAGCAGAGAAAACTGGGACTATGAAGGGACTAAGGGACTATGAAGAGTTTGACATGGGTTGCTACACTGGTATCACAGTGGGGTTTTTTTCTTGTTTTTTTTTTTTTTTTTTTTTCATTTTCATTACTTTTGCCAATAGTATTAGGCAGATCCTTCATATGCCAAGATAATGTTCTTGAAATTTGTCACAGTTATATCTAAAAGACTACCTTTTCTAGTTTGTAGTGCTATCTATGGGGTTTATGCTTGCTTGAAAGTAGAATTGACCCTGTGAACTATTTTTAATATTCCAATAAGCCTACCCAAGATAGTATATTTACCCAAGATAAGAGTGTTAAGACAATACATTGCTTTTGTCTGTGTTTATCAGTCTTTCAGTGTATCTCATTTAAATGAATTATACTTAAATGCAGTGTTTGTGGTGGTGGTGTTTGTTCTTCTAGATAGAATGTCTTAAAATATGGGATTCTTTTGAGGAGACTAAAAAGGTTTTGTTTTGATACATATTAAGCTTTGCTAATGTTTCCTAATATCTAGTTCTTTTCTTCTAAGCCTGTAGAAGAGTGTATCTTCCAACCCCTCTACAGTTGAGCTGTGTATTGGCCTGGTCAATAGAAAATGGGCTGTGAACAGAAATGATGTGTGCTATTTCTGAGCTGAAGCATTTATTGCTGGCATAAAATATATCATGCTCTCTCTTCTCCTGCTACAGTCAACAAGAACATGTGTTCCAAATAGTGCATTTCTAAAGTGGAAAAATGTCTAATATCTTGGATCCCTAAGTGGCCATGTAGGGCAGTCTTTAACAGACTTGAATTGGGCATGTAATATGGATGAGAAATAAATTTGTTGTGTAAATCCACTGGGATTTCAGGATTAAATTTAAAATGTAAATTAATTTTTTAAATGGGTTATTATAAGCTAACCTATCTTAATACAATAAATTAGAATATTATTCTCTCTTAAAATAATGACTTACAGCAAGAATTGGGAGATATGATGCGCTTCATGATCTATAAGCACTGAGCTCTGATTAGTTAATTGTGGAAAGCTCATAGTAAGGAGTGAAAGAAAGATCTTTCAACTGATTATAAAGGAGAAGACAACAGGTAGGAAAACTAAGATTCTACAGACAGGCTGATCCTAGATAGAATTTTTTGAAAGAAGAACTAGAGTAGTGGGGGCCTCTGACAACAAAATTTTCATTTTGGTTTTGTTTAGAACTATTCCTGATTCCTGCCCCCGCAACAATCCAGTCCTTATGTTGCTACCAGAGTGATATTTTCAAAATGATAATCTGCTTAAAACTTATATTGGCTCTATGTTATTATTTGAATAAAGATTAATATTCTTAGATTGGTGTGATTTACCACACTCTTCATTTTTTTTTCTGTTGCAGCCATACTGGGTTTTTAAGGGCACATTCTTTATTTTCTGATATCTTTTCTTCACTTCCCATCCTTCCAGCCTCCTACTCTTTTCCTAGGTAATCCTACTCAGCCTTCAGATCTCAGCTCAGTCTTCACATTCAGAAACTTTGCTCTGATCATTAAGGACTTTTGTTAAGGACATTTATAGATCACTCCATGATGGTAGAAGCTTGTTTATGTTTCCTCAGCATTTTATAACCAGGAAATAACCAATGTGTCATAGAAGGTAAAATGAATGCCTTTGTAGGCCTTTGCTATGAAGGATCAAAAAGTCCAAATGGATCTGAAGAGCAGGAGAGAAGAATTGATTTGTAGTATATTATTGGCCATACCATAGATCACTGGATTTTTTTTGAAAGATTTTATTTATTTATTTGAGAGAGCATGAATGAGGGTGAGGGTGGGGCAGAGGGAGAGGGAGGGGGGACAATCAGATTCCCTGTTGAGCAAAATCCTGGATCATGACCTGAGCCAAAGACAGCCATTTAACCAACTGTGTCACCCAGGTACCCTTTGGATCACTGGATTTTAATGCAATTAAACAAAATAGGATCCACTATTACACACAAATACAATGTAATTTCAATTGTCTATTTATGTGTAAAGCGTCCTGAAAAACTTGTTTCTTTTTCTTGTTATGGAGATAAAACACAAGCTTAGCACATAGGCTGGCAAATAAACTCTATAAATAGTAGCTGCCTTCAATAAATATGTGTTGAATGACAAAATGAGAATGTTTTATAAAATGCTATGAGCAATTGATAACCTAATAAATACTTTTTTAAAAAGATTTATTTATTTATTTATTCGTGATAGACAGAGAGAGAGAGATTGAGAGAGAGAGAGAGGCAGAGACACAGGCAGAGGGAGAAGCAGGCTCCATGCCAGGAACCGACGCGGGACTCGATCCCTGGACTCCAGGATTGCACCCTGGACCAAAGGCAGGCACTAAACTGCTGAGCTACCCAGGAATCCCCTAATAAATACTTTTTTTATGACGAGTGTGAGAATGATTCTAGAAAGAATCACATAGAGAATTCCTTTTTGTCCCTGAAAATGGAAGTAAAGATTTAAATCTGGCATCTACTTCAAAGTGTTTAATTTACATTCAGTGATGGTCTTATCTTAATTGTGACACTAGACTAATTAATTTATTTGGATTAAACTGTAATTAGCAGTACCTTTCATTTGGCCATTTAAGAAAATATGCTTAAGGGAGATGGTGCTTCCCTTCTGTTTCATCTTTCAACCCTCTAGTCCTCCTTAAATCTCAATCAAATGTGAATTAAGCCTCTTTTCTATAGCATTGTAGTATGAAAGCAAAGGTGATTAAAATAAAATAATCAGTGTTTAAAAAGCATCATATATAAAAGATATTTATAATGTTTATGAAGATTTATATGTTATCACTGTCATGGCATTGTTTTGGAATAGTATGTAAGAAAGAAGTTCATAGCTTCACCATAATTTCACTGCTACAAATGTCTTTTAATTTGACAAGCTTTTCTTGATGAAACTATTCTTCATTTGAGATTTGTGGTTGAACCTCATGTTGTTCTAAATAAGAGTAAGTTATTTTTACATATTTAATGATAGAGCCCAAATTTGTGGTTATAGTTTATGAAAATAGGTAAGTAGGGAATTATTCCTTTTGTGTGTGTCCTCCCCTAAATCTAGCATACTTTGCACATAGAAAGTGCTATCTAAATATTATTTGAATTAACTGAATTGCAGAATACCCAAATAGGGAGAGGTTTTACAAAAGTTAGTTTTTCTTAACTTAGCCTCATTTATTATCATGTCCACTACAATTAGAAATATTTACTAGAATAATTTAAAATTGTACAAACTAGAATTGTGGGGAGTACTGACCCATCCTTATGCTACTGAAGCATAAGTACGTTTTTGTAAACATATTTTCAAATGGACTAAATGCAGAAAGTGTCCTTTATAAAAAAAATGTAACCTGAATATACATTTCTGTATTACACATCAGAACTTTCTGAATACTTTATATATGAGATTAAGTGAATACTTAATCAAGTGAGATAAAAGAATACTCTTTATCTTATGAATAGGATAAAGAACAAATTGTTCAACCTGAAAAGAATGTTTACTTGAATGTAATTCTCAGAAGGGAATACTTAATCTATGACCAACGGTTCTTAACTCAGGATCTATATATGAGGTTGCATGGATAAGCTTTAGAATATCTGTGAAATCTTTTGCAATTTTATATAATATATTAGATATGTGTGCATTTTTCAAAGGAGAGTCTTCGTGGATTAAATCAGATTCATAAATGAGATATGTAATCCTAAGAGCTTACAAATTTATATTTGTTAAGTTCATTGAATTATATACTTAAAGTTGGTGTTTTTTTGTGTATAAATTGTACCTCAGTTAAGCTAACCACCCAAAAGCTATGAATCAGTATTCCCAATGAAAGACATTAAAAATCTGCTAGTGGCAGACAGCATGACACCTGGAAGTATGTTCTAGGTAGAACCTTTTCCTTCAGTTCTGCCCTTTCTTCTAGAAGGCCACCAACATAATTTCTATTTTTACATGCAGACTTCTATAGTTCACATTGGAAATGGAGGCAGAACCTAGGGCAGGATATAGAAGAATAAAGTTAGTCATGAGGTAACCATGTTGCCAACCTTTGCCTTGACAATGAAGATCAAATAAGGTCAATAAAATGTCATTGGTATTCAGTAAATTATTTTCAAGTAAACTGAAACTTTATAAAAATCTGTGAGCTGTGGTAGGAAATTCCTGAGTAATTTAAGTAGATATGTCCTTTTGTTACTTAGTTTCTGATGATCTGTAAGGTGAGAGCCAAGAAATCTGGACTTTGGTCTTTTGCCAATAATTTGCTTAAAAAATTACTTGTGATTTTAAGCACATTAAAATTTTTTCTTGTCTCATTTTCTTCACCTATAAAATGGAGATTATGTAACTTTCACTGTATACCTTAAGATCTCAATATTTGGACATAGGATCTGGCACATCGTTGACATTTCATTTTTTTTAACAAATCAATGAATGTCTTATGGTACTTAACATTAATTAATTAGAAGATTCATTTTATTTTGAATAGAACAGATATCTCATGTAGGAAAATAGAGGAGTTTGAAGTGAATTCTAGACATTTTAGATTTTAAACATATGTTCACCAAGGTGTAAAAAGATAGGTACACTCCATTGTAGCCTCAGAAAAGTTAATTAATTTGCACATTGTTGCACAGAGTAAAAAGGTAAAATTGCTATTTAAAACTATATGAAAAAAACTATATGAACAAAGTGAAAAGACAACCTATGGAATGGGAAAAATATTTGCAAATCATATATCTGATAAGGGGTTAATATCCAAAATATATAAAGAACTCATACAACTCAATAGCAAAAAAATAATCAAAATTGAAAATGGGCAAAGGACTTGAATAGGCACTTTTCAAAAGAAGACATATGAATGGCCAACAGGTACATGAGAAGATGATTAATAACATTAAGCCTTAATCATCTGGAAAATACAGTTGAAACTATAGTGAGATACCCCTTCATACTTATTAGAATGGCCATCATCAAAGGACAAGAGATAACAGGTGTTAGCAAAGATGTGAAGAAATGGGAGCCATTGTGCCCTGTTAGTAGGATTTTAAATTGGTACAGCCACAATGAAAAACTGTAAGGAAGGTCTCCAGAAAATTAAGAATATAATTACTGTATGATCTAGCAATTTCACTTCTGGGAATATATCTGAAGGAAATGAAACACTGTCAAAGAGATATCTGTACCCCCAAGTTCATAACATTATTTATAATAGCCAAGAAATGGAAACAACCTAATTCTCCATCAACAGATGAATGGGTAAAGAAAATACAGTATAGATACACAATGGAATATTTTTCAGTCATAAAAAATGAGGAAATTCTTTGCAACATGGTTGGACCTACAGGACATTGTGCTAAGTGAAATAAGTTAGAGAAAGACAAATACTAGATGATTTTATTTATATGTATAATTTAAACAAACAAAAAATCCCCAGGCTCATAGGAGAAGAGATCAGATTTATGTTATGGTGGGGGTTGAGGGGGGAGGACTTGGAGTAAGATGGTAAAAGGTACAAATTTCCAGGTATAAGATAAATAAGCACTAGACATGTAACGTACAAAATAATGACTATAAATAACACTTCCATATAATATATAGGGAAACTGTTAAGAGAGTATACCACAAAGATATCATAAGGAGATCACAAGGAGATTTCTTATCACAAGGAGAAATTATTTTTTTCTTTTGTGTGTGTGTATATGAGATAATAGATGTTAACTAAATTTATTGCAGTCATCATTTCATGATAATATGTAAGTCAGATCATTATGCTGTACACCTTAAACAGGGATGTATGTTAATGATATCTTAATAAAACTGGAAAAAACCCCTCAAAATCCTATGAGCCTTCCAAAGAAAGTGGTTTTGCCAGAAGAACTCTATTGGTTCTTTGTGTTTCTGAAGAATAAATGGTCTTCTGTTGTGTCTACACACCTTGATTTTTTTTTCCTATTTGCAGGAGGAGACTTGGAGCTAAGTTTGGAAGTAGAATTGGTACAGTTGAATTTTTCTATAAAATAGAAAGTGGAAGGCATACTTAAAGTACATGGGGGTGGGGGAAAGACAAGAAAGGCTAGGCAATAAGCCAGAAGTTTGTGTGGACAAACCATTTACTTTTGGATGTACCAACACATCCCAAATTGATTTCAAAATGCCACTCTGTTCTAGTCTAGTCCTCTTCCATGCTTTCTGTGCAAGGGAATGATTCCACTATCTGTCAACTTGGACAAGCTGGAAAGCTACAAATCTCTCCCTCTTCCTCATCAGCTTGTCCAAGTCCTGTTGATTTTATCTAATAAATATTTTATCTACTTTTCTTACTATCTACTCAGCAGCACCTCTATTCAAATTACCCCAAGCTCACATTTTCTAATGGATTTCTTTATATGCATTGCTGTTCCCTCTGCTCTGTTCTTTTCCCAGCACTTAAGAGAGTTAGGAGGTTGATATGCCATTCCTCTGCTTAGTTTTTGATGCCGTCACTACTGTTAGGATGAAGTGCAAAATCCTCATCATGATGTATAAAGTTCCTCCATGATCTGGCCCTGTCCACTGCTGTGTGTTAATCTCATTGCTCTTACTCTTGCCCTACTGAGAGTGACACGGTTTTCATTTAGCTCCTCCAGTGTTCCACACTCATTCACACCACAGGAGACTTATATGTCCAGTTAACTCTTCTTGGATGTCTTTCTCCTGTTTCTATCTAGTTAGTTCACTTTCTCCTTCAGTAATCTGTTCAAGCCAACATTTCTTTCCAGAAGTTTCTGACTTCAGATTAGGTTTGATTTTCCTGTTATTTGCTCTCATGGCAAATGTTTCTTCATAGTGTTATGATAATTTTAAACTACATATTTATGTGATGATTTTACTTGTGTCTGTTTTTTCCATTAAACTCCCAGCCATATGTGTCTGTTCTGCCCCTAATTTTATCTTCAGTTCTTAGCACAATGCTTAGCATAATAGCCACTCAAATATTGAATGAAAGAAATATCATAGGAAGGTATCTTATTTACATACAGTCCAATTTTCAGAGAGTTTTCTGTTTTAAGTGGTGTTCCTTGGAGTGTGACGTTCCATTCACCCTGACCACACATTTGTCATATAGCAGGTAAAGTTAAGGGTTTATTATGTGGCTATAGAAACTAAGGACTTTTGCATGCTGCCTATACAAGTTCTACTCCAGAATATTTAAGTTAGAATCAGGATATCACATTATCATGATACATTTCTCCTGGGCAAAAATACCCAGTAGTGCACTACGTCAGTTTGTTCTTTGGTGATAACAAATACCTTTTAGGTCACCTTAAGCAAACCAGCTTGCATACTTCTTGCCATCAGAAAGCTCACAGAGCAGCTGTCTGAACCAGCTAGTGAAGGCACCTATAGATTAGAGGGCAACGAATCATTTCTGAACTACAGGATAATATAATCACTTAGTCCAATAGTATTAATGTAATTTACCACTGTTCCAATCAGTTAAAATCACTTAAGGTTGAGTTTTCTAAATTCGTGTTAAACTTCTGAAGTATTGGTTTTTTTTTTAAAAGATTTTATTTATTTATTAGAGAGAGAGAGAGAAAGAGAGAGAGAGAGAGAGAGAGAGAGGCAGAGACACAGGCAGAGGGAGAAGCAGGCTCCACACAGGGTGCTGATGAGGGACTCGATCCTGGGTCTCCAGGATCACGCCCTGGGCTGAAGGTGGTGCTAAACCTCTAAGCCACTGGGGCGCCCTGAAGTATCGTTTTTAGTAATGTTTGCTTATTTGCCGTTTTGATTCTCTATCACATTTTCTTAACTGGGGAGATTTTTGATTTGGTGCATATTTGAATAATTGAGATGGTATAGTGTCTCACTGCTTTAGCAAATGATTTATTTCCTATTTCCTCTTCTTTGTTTTTATCTTCTTCTTTGCCCATTTCTCTTGAGCCTTCATCCTGTTTTAAGACCCCATCTCCCATTTATATGCTTTTATGGTTAAGTCAATCCATAAATATAGACAAAAAGATGTACAAATGTCAGCTTTCTATTTTGAGTGGAAATTACCTTCCCAGAATGTTTATAAAAATGGATTACTTCTCTCAGGAGATTCATTCATCAAGACAGAAGTTGGTCCTCCTGTACAAAATGGAATGGAAATAGAAACAGTCAAAATATAGTAGGATAAACACAGCAATCAGAGATTGAATGGGGAGGGGAAGCCTAATTTGGAGGAAAAATGTTGGCTGTTTTGTGAGGCAAAGAAATAGAGCAGCAAATGTTCCTTCAAATTGCAGCATGAGAGTAGAGTTATCCAGGGATGTAGTAGACTAAAAATTTTATCCAGAAATGCTTTGAATAAGGGCTGAGCTCCTATAATTATATATAAGATCCATGCCTATGTCAACATTATAATTTCATGGGGTTTGAGAACATAGGAGCTGGCAAACTCCTTAAGACGGAAAGGCTATATATATATTACCCAAGGTCATACAACATGTCATAACTGGGACTAGAATTCAGATATCCTGATTCCCGAGTTATTTTTTTATGTCACTACTTATAAGCACTGTAGTTGTTTTCTGGTTCCTTGGAGATGCACCTCCTGTGTCACCTATATCCTTCTCTTTGCTTTCTAGTTTGCTTCATGGGATGTGATCATCAGACCATTTTAGTCACACCTCCAGCCCTGGCAACCTCATTGTCAGTGGCAATGTTTCTTAACTTAAAGGAGAATGAAAGTGGACTATGCAGTGTAGCTACAGTATCCTCATTCTTAAACAGAGAGAAGTAGTTTGCTTGATAAATGGGCTACAGTTGAAAAATCTATCCTAAGAACATTCAAGGACTTTCTTAAGGAAATTGATATCTTAGCTATTTTTACACATATAACATGAAGTAACGATTTTTGGGTTTTATTTTCCCATTATGTGTAGAAAATAACATTTCCCTTACTTTAAGCATAGTTTGGGGATTAAAAAAATGAGATAATTCATACTTAACTACTACAATTTAAGTACTTCAAGAAGTCTAGGTAAGTAGGTCTACTATGGACTTGAACTTACTAAGGAGAAAGCATTTATTTTCTTTCCAGTCCACTCTACCTCCTCTGTACCTTCTTTGTGCATTGAAGAAAATGATTTTTGGGCAATGTGATTTTTCTGTTTTATGTGGTTTAGAAAGAGAATCAAGTTGGTAGTGCTCCACTTCCTTTGTGATTGTTCATTTAAACGAGACGTTTTTTCCTCCTACTAGCCATTATTCTGCTATTGAAGTCAACATTTGTATTAAAGTTATTTACATAACACCTAAGATCATTTTGATTTAATTGTTCAACTCTTTCTAAACCTTTTTTCCTTAGGAGATACTCATTTCCCCATATATCCAGAAAACATACACATGATCAACCAAGTCCTTTGTAGCATGTGAATAATAAAATAGCTTTCTTCTAAAGTAAATTATTCACTGTGTCTCCAAATAGTAGTGAAATAAAGAGGGCATAAAAACTTTATTGAAGAGATAATTTTATGTGAAGATTAACTTATATGCATACTCCAATCAGTTTGCATTAGTTAGCAACATAGGTGATTGTGTCTGATATGTAAAACAGCTTCTCAGTCTTCACTATGTAAAGACTATCATAAGGAAGTTGGTGACAGCTGAAAGCAAAATATCAAATTCCATAGTAGATGAATACGTTTCTGAAGTCAGAATATGACCCACCTTTTTGACATCTAAAGACCCATTAATGCACATATTTTAAAAATTAATTTTGTTTGGATGTTAGCAAGCCAGCAAAACCATATAACTGGTTAGATAGGCACTGAAGAGATATGAAGTATTTCAATTCTACCAGGTGTCACAGAAATGAACTAAACCACCTTTATTGTGTTCTTTGATGTATTATAGTCAATTAAGTAAATCCCAAATTGCAAATATAGTTTCTTCATATTCTGTATCCTAAACCCTGACTTTTGCTTGTGCTGAGAAGTGAAACTTTAGAAAAGCTGAATTATGGTGACAAAGAAGAAGGAACTTTATTGTCTGGAAAATAATACTACAAGAATTATATAAAGTTATCCTTGTTTGAGAAAGTGGTTAGGGGCCATTTGTTTAGGAAAAATTATACTAAATTATGCTAATTCAAAAACATTTTCAGTTCTAGAATCTTGCTTATAGTTTCTTGGTATTTGAAGGATTGCGCTGGGATTTTGTTTAAATCATCTTAAAAATTTTTCATAATGTCTAGTTTTATAGGCACCGTTCCACAGTTTCATGACAAATTTCATAATTTGAACTTTGTTAAGCTCTCATCATTTTGAGCTTTGTGTTTCTAAAATAAAGTTCAGTACTGCCTTCATGAGAATTATTTGGAGTGCCAAAAACAGATTTTGAGGCCCCTCCCAAACCTACTAAATTCCTGATTTAATAAGAATCCCAGGTGATTCAAATAAACACTAAACATTGAAAACCATTACCTTATTAAATGGTTATCCTTTTATACACCTTTTCCCACTGAACTTTGAAACATCTGTCTTCCACTTTAGCCTCTCATTAACAACTACAACAATAGCAGAAGAGATAAACAAGAACAGTTTTTTCAACACTCTTTTTTCACAAGCTGCCAGGAAAAGAGAGATTGGAGAGGTTTTCACTGGGAAATTGAGAAGTGGATGGTTGATACTTAAATGCTGCCAGGCTTTTTTTTTTTTTTTTTTTATCCATTTTTCATTACCCCAGCTCACACATGGCCTCAAAGAATGACCATGATTAGAGGGCTAATGGCATTTAAAAAACAAACATTTTTTTAAAAAATTCATATAACTTGTACCTAGAAGGAAAACTAGATCATTTTGCTCAATTCTGTCATTTTATGAGTGAAGAGAAGGATGCCTTAGAGAAGCTATGTGATTTGTTTAAGATCGCCTGCCTAATTGTTGATAGAGCTAGAATAGGGATCCAGATACCCTGACTTCCAGACTATTGATCTTTTTAGGGCATATTATTATAAAAATGTATATTGCAATTTTTTTTGAACAGCAGATTGTTTTGTAGCTTGGACATTTGTTGTTCTAAATAGTCTTACTTCTTTTCTGAGTCTGTTTCAATTTACTGTATATTTTTGGGAAAACAGCTAAGGAAATGCATTTGTTACTGAGTGAGCTTTTGTGCAAATTGTAGCTTTCAGAGGAATTGGATCTCTGTTGCTTGAGGTTGAATTTGGTAACACTTTATTATAGGTGTCAAGGCATGGTACATTTAATTAGCATTCACTATAATAACACTGATCATTGTGAATACTGTTGATTAAAATGTGGATGGTAGTATTACTGTACGTTGAGCAGAATCTGCTCACATGCTATTAATACTGGATGCTTCTCTGTCTTGCTCAGTTTTTGTTAAGCAAAAGCTCACACACAAACATAAAAGCCAAACAAAAAAGGTAAAACTGGTTTCTGTTTCTTCCTCCAGAATGTTTGTCTGATAGTTGTTGGATATATTCAAAGTACCTAGTGGAATGGGTGCAATAATGAGGTCTTTTCCCTTCCTGTGTGACAATTCAATTGAGTAGTTGTTTAAATTTGGATATAGGCCGTTTTGTATAAAATGCAAATGATTTTATAAAAATCATTTTAATCATTTTTAAATCATACTACTCTAAAAACCTAGACAGAGGCTAAGTAATTCAGAGCACTAATCTAAACAGATAATTAGAAATCCTTGTAATTAGGCCTTGTCTGTAAAGAGATAAAGCAAGAGGAATACATGAATGAGACAAGTGTCACATTCTGTGCATGAAAATGATAGTCTCAAAGAACAGAATCTGCCAACCACAGAAACCATTTTGAATCAAGAGAGATGCTTTCTCTATAACAAACTTAAATAAGAAACTCATCTGAATAAATTCCAGATCTTGAATCAAGAAAAGCGAAGATATGTAGAATGATTTTTGAACATATTTGTCATAGAATCGCTAAGAACAGTGAAGCACATATTCTAGAGAGTTTTTACTCCACTCCAGTGTATTAACAAGCACCACCCACCTATTAATTTTAATTGAAGCTTTTCTAAAAAAAATTAATGGGGAGCTTTTGAACAGAGTTGTAATGAGTAGGATAGCACTATCAGCTCCTGTAGGAAATAAGTCAATAAAAAACTTTTGCCTTTGGAAGAATGATAGATATGATATTCTGAAAAGATTAAAAAAACAATATGAATTGAATAGCTGACTTTGTAAAAAAGTAAGGGAAATCCCTAAGTGTAAAAAATAAACAATAAACAAAACCAAATCAATGAATCCAGTAAGATAAGCAATTTTGGAAACTTGGATCACTGTGGAAATAAATGCCAGGTTGAGGAAATTTGTCTTGGGGATTAATAGCTTTCTGCTGGAGAATTCTGTGGAAACTAGACCTGAGGCCATCAAAAAGTGGCTAAATTTATTGGACCCTCCAAGGGATAGCACCCTTAAGAGAAAGTGGCCTAGAAAAAATTCCACTTGGCTGGCACATTGTAAAAGTAACCTAACACCTTAATAATTTTGATTTGGTGTGGGAGGTAAACTTTCCTGAGAATTTGCAACGTCGTACCTTGGGTTTTCCCTCATTTGGATCTGGAGCTTTAATTAAGTAATCCGCTTAGTAGGAAAAATCCAAGCCAAGACGTTGTTTTAAAGTAATTCTTGTTTGGAGGCCCCCATATGGTGCTTAGCAGAATCAAGTAAAAATCTTTCCTAAAGAACCACCTGCCACCCAAGGCCTCAGAATTCCTAAAGGCTATGTTTAGACAAATAGTATACAGTAAAAATGACAACCACACATACAGAGAATTACATTAGAAGTATTAACATATAGTTATACAGATTACTAGATTGAAAATAATCAGAATAGGAGGTAATATTTGAAGAAATAATGCCTTAGAAATTTCCAGAACTGAAAAAAGATAAATTCTTTGATCAAGGAAAACAGAGAGCATCTCACTTAAAATAAATAAAAAGAAACTCTGAGACATATCATGGTAAAAGTATCAAATAGAAAAAATATTATAAGTAGCCTTGAGTGAAAAATGACTAACACTAAGGAATAATAACTAGAAAATTAGTATCTTCAAAATGTAAGAGAAGAAGTGTAATTGAGTGCCCAGCAAATCTGTATTTCAAGAATGAGAGCTAACCACATAACAAGCTGAGAACATTTGCCATTAGTAGACCTTCACTAAAGGAACTTCTGAAGTATATGCTTAAGGGAAAAAGATAAGAAAAGAAGAAAAAAAAGAAAAGGGAAAATGGTGAGCAAAGAAAATAGTACATATTTAGGAAATTATTAAGCTTTATGTACAAAATATTAATATATAGTTCATGATATTAGAAAAAATTATATAATTCAAATACTGGATGAAAATATGTACACTAGAAAAGAATTGATCAGGTCTGAGCTTGTATGATTTTGGAGAGGGGTAAAAACACCACCACTGAGGATCCCTGGGTGGCGCAGCGGTTTGGCGCCTGCCTTTGGCCCAGGGTGCGGTCCTGGAGACCCAGGATCGAGTCCCACGTCGGGCTCCCGGTGCATGGGGCCTGCTTCTCCCTCTGCCTATGTCTCTGGCTCTCTCTCTCTCTCTCTGTGACTATCATAAATAAATAAAAAAAATTTAAAAAAAAACACCACCACTCCTACTACCACTACTACTATTAGTTTACATGAATTTAGTGCTTGTGATACACTAGGCATGTTCTGATTGCTATATGCATATTAACCTACATTAGGGCCCTTAATAACCCTATGAAATCAGTGATATTATCTCCATTTTAGATGATATATCTGACAACCTGAAGCCACAGAAGTAAGAAAGGATGTGAATCCATGTGATCTGATCTGGGTTCATGATTTTAACCACAAGATGGTCATACTACTGATTAATTTCAGTCTTTCATGCATGGTAAAATGTAAATCACTAAAAGAAAATTGATAAGCAACTACCAATACATTACAGGAGAAAAATGGAATAAGGGAGAAAAATCATTAGGAATTCCACAGTAGCATAGAAAAACTAGGTCAAAAAAAAAAAAAAAAGCAAGTAAGATCGTAGACAAATCAAAAGATTTCAGTCATATAAATGTAAATCAAACTTGCATGTTAGAAGAGATTGACAGATTGAATTAAAAATAGAAAGTCTAGCTCTATTCTTTTTTAGATAAAACACAGTCAAAACACAAGGACATAGATAGTTTGACAGAATAAGGATGAAAAAGATATTCCAGGCAAACACTAACTAAAAGAAAGCTGAGCTAATGTAGGATAAAATAGATTTGAAGGCAAAAAACCCCAACCAAACAAACAATCCCCCAAAACTATTGGTTACAAAGAAAGTCACTATATAAGAAGAAAAGGTTCACTACATCAAAGAAGAGATAAAACTTTAAACTTGTATGTACCTAATAAAATAGTTTTAAACTATATAAAGTAAAAATAGAACTGCTTGGAGAAATGGACAAACCCACTATAAAGGTGGGAAATAGTTCAAGCAGATAGTTAATAAGAAAATAGAAGATTCACCACATAGCTGAGAACTTTGACTCAGTGTACATACATATGCCAAATACCGCACCTCCAAACTAGCAACTGAGTATTTTTCTCAGTCACAGACAAAACATTTAAAAAGTTAGCTATGAATTCATAAATCACATATTAACCAATTTTGAAAAATTCCTGTTACACTGTCCATACCACATACACTGACCATACAGTTAAGTTAGTCATCTGTAAACAAAATGAAACAAAACCAATCCCCTCTCTGTATTTTTATAGGTTAAATCATTTCTAAATAACTCATGGGTAAAAGAAGAAATCAAAATGGAAATAAAATATACTTAAGACTAAATAATAGTGAAAATAATACATATCATCATTTTGAGATATAGTGAAAGTGGCACTTGGAAATGACTCGATAGCCTTAAATGCTTATAATAGAAAAAAAAAAAAGCTAAGAATTAATGAGGTAAGTGTCCAACATAAGTTAGGAAAAGAGTAGAATAAACTCAAAGAAGGTGGAAGGAAGAAAATAGTTACGAGCAAAAATTAATCAAATAGAAGACAGTATGAAAAATAAAACCTAAAGTTAGGTTAATCAATATACCCAGTGACATTTTTAGTATTAGTATAAACTGTGAAGATACTCATCACAGAATACTAGTGTAGATATAGAAATATAACCCAAGTAAGAGTAATTGTACCTGATTTTTTTCTTCTACACATTCAAAATTAACTTTTTGTATACATATCTAGGAGATTTTATAAATTCATGGAGTATCCACTATCATAATCATGTTGTAAAAAAGCCCAATCACTCCCCCAAATTTTATTGTGTTGGCCCTTTTTAATCAACTACTCCCCACTCCCCATAACTGCTGGCAACCAGTGATTCTGCTCTCTCTAAAATTTCTTTTCTGGAAAGTCATGTAAATGAAACCATACAGTGTTTAGCCCTTTGTGGCTGGCCTTTTTTATTTGACTTAATGCATTTGATATTCATTCATATTGTATATGTTAATAGTTTGTTTCTTTTTATTGCGAAGTAGTATTCCATTGAATGATTATACCAGTTTGTGTATCAGTTCACTAGTTGAAGGATATTTGGGTTGTTTCCAGTTTTTAACAATTATACATAAAGCTGCTGTAAATATTCATATACAAGTTTTTGTATGAACATAGTTATTTCTCTTGCCAAGTACTAGGAATGGCATTGGCATATGATAAACGAACTTCACCCATTAAAAAAAAATGATATGCTCTCCAGTATATCTCTATCATTTTGCATTCCTATTAGTAATAGCTGATAATTCTGTTTGTTTTGATCTTCACTAGCAGTTGCAGTTTGTAGTTTTAAAAAAAGTTTGCTAGTCTGATAGGTGTGTGGTGGTATGTACTTTGGTTTTTATTTGCATTTCCCTAAGGACTAATGATATTAAACATATCTTTATGTGCTTTTTTACCATTCATATATCTTCATAGTGAAGTTCCTATACAGAGTTTTTTGGTCTCATTTTCTAACTGGGTTGTTATTTTCTTATTTTTAATTTTCTGAGTCCTTTATATATTTTAGATATTCTTATTTTTGATGGATCATCCTTATTATATAACACTCAAATTTATTTTCTGATATTCTGTTGATAATTTTCGTGCTTATGATAATGAGAGTATCAGTCTCTAGTTTCCTTGTGATTGTCTGATTTTGGCATCAGAGGAATACTGTCATAACAATGATTTGGGGAGTGTTTCATTCTCTTCTATATTCTGGAGCAGTTTGTATAGAGTTGGTATTATTTCTTCCTTAAATGTTCCATAGAATTCACCAGTAAAACTATCAGAGATTGGAGTTTTCTTTTTTTTCCCTCCATGTTCTTTAAAAAATTTTTTATTAAAATATATTTGACATATAATATGTGTATTTAAGGTATACAATGTGTGTTACATTTACATATTATAATATGATTGCCATATAGTGATAATTAACACTTTTATCAACATTACATAATTATCCTTTTTTAGTGATGAGAATCACTTTTAGTCTCTTAGTAAGTTTGATGATTATTATACAATATTGTCTATATTTACTATACTGTACATTAGATCTCTAGGACTTATACTGCCTCCTGCAAGTGTGTACACTTAAAAAATATGTGTCCTATCCCCCAAATTCCCATTTCCTAGTAACCACTATTTTACTTTCTGTTTTAATGAGTTTGCCTTTTTTAGACTCTACATATAAGTGATATCATATATAGTACTTTGTCTGGCTTATCTCATGTAACATAATATGCTCAAGGTCCATCCATGTTCTTGGAAATGGCAGGATATCCTACTTTCTTATAGCTGAGTAGCACTCTAGTGTGTGTGTGTATGTGTGTGTATCACACTGTGTGTGTGTCTATAGGTAAATATCCATCCAGTGTGTGTGTGTGTGTGTGTGTGTGTGTGTGTGTGTATGGATGTCATATCTGCTTTATCCATTAATCTGTTAGTGAGCACTTAGGTTGTTTCTACATCTTGACTTGTGAACAATGCTGCAAAAACAAGAGAGTGCATTTATATTTTCAGGATACTGTTTTCATTTTCTTTGGGTATATACCCCAAAGTAGAATTGTTGGATCATATGGTAGATCTGCTTTTAATTTTTTGAAGAACTTGTGTATTGTTTTTCACAGTGCCTGAACCAATTTAATTCCTACATTACTGTACAAGGATTACCCTTTTCCCCATTTCTCAGCAATATTCTCCCTTTTTTTCCACATTCTCACCAACATTCTTGTGTTCATGAGGATATCTGTTTTAACAGATGTAAGGTGGTATGTCATTTATGGTTTTGATTTGCATTTCCCTGGTAATTGGTGGTATTGAGCATCTTTTCATGTACTAACTGAACATTTGAGTGGGTTCTTTGGAAAAATGTCTAGTTTCTTTGTTTTTAAATCAGATTGTTTTGTTGTTATTTAGTTGTATGTGTTCTTTATATATCCCTTTTATACAACATATAATTAGCAAAAATTTTCTCCCATTCAATAGGCTG
Source organism: Vulpes lagopus (assembly GCF_018345385.1). Taxonomy (NCBI): domain Eukaryota; kingdom Metazoa; phylum Chordata; class Mammalia; order Carnivora; family Canidae; genus Vulpes; species Vulpes lagopus. The sequence continues at coordinate 66,092,863 of NC_054831.1, forward strand.
TTTTTCATTTTGTTAAATATTTTTTTTCCTGTGCAGAAGCTTTTAAATTTGATCTAGCCCCATTTGTTGATTTTTGCTTTTGTTGTGTGTACTTTTGGTGTCATATCCAGGAAATCATGGCTAAAATCAATGTTAAGAAACTTTTGCCTTACATTTTCTTCTAGGAGTTTTATGGTATTGGATCTTGTGTTTAAGTCTTTGATCCATTTTGAGCTAATTTTTATGGTGTAATGCCTTACAGCAGTAATTTCATTGTTTTGCGTATGTTTATCCAGTTTCTCCAACACCATTCATTGAAGAGTGGAGTTTCTTTTTGAAAGATTTTAAACTAAAATTCAAGTTCCTTACTAGATATAGAACTCTTAAGATTATCTATTTCTACTTGAATAGTTTGTGTCTTTCAAGGAATTGATAATTTTATCTAAGTTTTCAAATTTAGGGTCAAAAAATTGTTGCTAGTATTCTTTTATTACACTTTTCATATCTGTGAGGTGTTTAGTAATGTCTCCTTTTTATTCCTGATGTTGATAATTCATGTCTATTTTTATTTGACTAGAAATTCATCAATTTTATGAAATTTTTAATGAACCTACTTTTGATTTAATTTGATTTAATTGATTTACTGCATTATTTTTGTCTTTTCAATATCATTGATTTCTGCTTATATTTTTATTCTTTCTTGTTTTGGATTTAATTTGATCTTATTTTTTCATTTCTTTTCTCAGAGACTAGATTACCAAGTTAAGCCTGAAGCATTTAATGTTATTAATTTCCCCCTAAGCATTGCTTTAGCTGATAAAAAAAAAGGGAAAATAGATATGGGTGGGCTTTCATGCCTTTTCTGAAGTGTCTACTGTTACCTTCCTCCATGCCTGTACTATGAAGAATGTGTTCTCAAGACTCTCACCATTTTTTTTTTTTTAAGAGCAGCAGGTCAGGATTGTGATCACTTGATTTTCCTTTAATTGTGTTACCAGGAGGAAATGTACTCAAATATAAAAACTTAACTTTCGTATATTTTCAAGACCTAGAGATTCATTTTTTTAAACTGTTCTTTGTTTGGACCAGAATTTATTTTTAGGTTCATCCCAAATGGTGGAGGTGAGAGTAATTTTCAGATTGCCATTTCATTATATCACATGTACTTATATATATACCTGAGAACAGAACACATCCAAAGTTAAAATATCCATCGTTGTTCAGACAGGGAAAAAAATGCTCACTGATTAAATTTTCTATCAAAAGGCTCTATCTCTATAGGTGTTTGTAAACTATTAAATTTTATTATAGAAGCCATTTGTTCCACTTAGGCTTTTTCCATAATAACTGACTGACTCTTGTTAGTCCGCTGAATCGATAAATCTTAAATGTACAGTTCATTCATTAGTGTAGCCCTACTTCTAATTCTTCCCTTCTACTTAACGTAGTGCATATTTCCATATACCATTTCATATACCATTTAAGGGCAGAGTTTCCACCTTATATTCTTCTTTCTCTCACTCCTTTAACTTTCTATGTTGGTTATATATACACTGAAGAGTGCAAATGGGACAGAAGTGAGAAACTTACGCATTGTGTTCTGTGACTTGCTAGCAATTTGACCTCTGGCAAATATTTTAACTTTTTTGAGCCTCTGTTTTCTCACCTTAACCTTACGATGTATGAGGACTAAATTAGATCATTTATTCAGCCCCAAGTATTTATTGACCTTCTGTTATGTGCAAAATACAATGATGGGCTCTGGGGACAAAAAGTAGACAGGAGATAGTTGCTGCTTCCCAGTGAGTTCAAGCTAGTACAGTGATTAATGTGTCAATAATTATGTCATGCAAATAAATGTATGAGTTTAATGTAGGAGAAGCAGATCTGAGAGTGTCAAAAGAGTCATAAGAGGTAGATTTAATATATGAACAAAGGTCCAATAAGCAGGTAAGGACAAAGTGTTTTAGGAAAGAACATTTAAAATATTTTCTATGTGTACATAAAGAACTGGCATAGACCCACAAATGTGAGGGATTATTGTTATTTTTTTAAAAAAACTATATTTTAAATGATTATGAAAAATGTAATTTAAATTATGAAGACCATCTTGTTACGGTTGTTGATAATAACCTTAGAGGAATGTTAGTTTTACATTTGCAAATAAGATATGGAGATAGGATGACAAATCAAGGCTAATTAATTATAAGAAATTGGATTCTCTAAGTCTTCATTATCATGAGCCATGTTAATTAACATTATCATTAATTAACTTGACAGTAAAATAATCACACAATTGGTGACCCTGTGAGGTCACAAAAGCATAATAAACACAAAGTACCACTGCTTAGAATGTCACGGTTAAATAATTGAAAGTATGATTGGCTGTCATTTTACTCAAAACTCATACAACAAAGAAAGACCAAGAGGTAGGAAAACTTACTTAGATTCAGAATAGCTCTTTTTATCCAATATATCAAAGACATTTCATAACACTGACTTTTAGAAAAGGATTATACTTTCTTCCGAATTTTCAAGCATGACTATTCCTATTACTACTCTCCTCTTGTATAATGTCATTTGGAAATTTTGTCTTTAGAAGTTAGAATTTAAGAAGAAAAGTATAAGGCAAGATGGTTACTGACATTTGAAATACAGTGTTTAAAGATGTACTAACAATCTACAGAATCCATTGATAAAGCATAAAAGCAAAAGAGTACAATTTATAAGATGGTAAAATCTTAAGGTAATTTATAAGCGCAAGAAAAAGAAATTGTGGAACACCTGGATGGCTCAGTGGTTGAGCATCTGCCTTTGGCTCAGGTCGTGGTCCCAGGATCCTGGGATTGAGTTCTGCATCAGGCTCCCCACAGGGAGCCTGCTTCTCCCTCTGTCTATGTCTCTCCCTATTTCTCTGTGTCTCTCATGAATAAATAAATAAAATATTAAAAACAAAAGAAAAAGAAGTTGTGATTTCAAAAGGAAAGGGAAAGGCAATAGAAACCATCCAAGGAAGATATAGATCAAAACTCAGAAAAATAATAAAAATGGCTTTTTTTGTCATAGCAATAGAAATATACTAGATAATCAGGGGGTAAATGACTTTGTAGCAGAGAAGTGTTCGTATGTATAAAGCAAGGTATTTCATGCAGTATTTTCTTTTTTTTTATTTGTCTTTCTGTTATTCTCTCACTTTGAATGTAAGTAGGATAATTTTTGTTTATTTCAGTTCTTCTAAATAAATATGTTATGTGAATAAAATTGTGCTTTGAAATGTTTCATTAAAACTCAATCTTAGGGATCCCTGGGTGGCGCAGCGGTTTGGCGCCTGCCTTTGGCCCAGGGCGCGATCCTGGAGACCCGGGATCGAATCCCACGTCGGGCTCCCGGTGCATGGAGCCTGCTTCTCCCTCTGCCTGTGTCTCTGCCTCTCTCTCTCTCTCACGCTGTGTGCCTATCATAAATTAAAAAAAAAAAAAAAAATTAAAAAAAAAAAAAACAAAAAACAAAAAACTCAATCTTAACTGAACCAAATGTACTATATTTCTTTAGGTGTACAGGAGCACCAAAGTACTGCACATTAAAAATAAAATTCTACTATAATAAAAATTTAACCAAAATATTAAAAAAATAATGGAAAAATATGGCATAATTAGAAAAAAGTAAAATGTTTATAGTACCAGCACTTTCATACAATTATCTTAATATTTTCACACCATCCTCTGCATGCAGCCATACTTTTAACATAATTACAGCCATAATATGTATTTCATATTATAAGTTTTGTATTGTGTATTGTATTTTGTGTTGTGAATCTATGTTGCTGAAAAAACGATTTAAGTTGGTGTTCCAAGATATGCACATTAACATTGAATAGAGCAAGGTAGCAATGAATAAAAATCAATAGGAAAAGAAAGAATTCAGGATAAAGAGATGGGAGGGTAGGAAAAGAAATGTATGAGGTAATATACAAAACATACCCATTAGATTCTAAGTATAGGCCACAGATTTATCTTTGAGCATCCACACAAAGGGAGAAATGGGATCAATTCCTGATTTATAGTGTATAGTAGATTAAAAGACCAATTGTTTAGTGAGAGAAGCAACAAGTATTCTTAATCCTGAGACCATAGAGAAATTTCTTTTGTCATCATAAAGAGGATATAGTGGTTTCCAGCATCATTCTGTTATCAAATATACTCATGAGTTTCATAGAGCTGCTTTTTATAACATACATTTTTTTATGTATTTGGTGTTGGTAAATACTACAGAACCAAAGCTAACATACCATAATGCATTTTCAGGAAACCTTTAATAATTTTGTTTAACATTTAGAAAGTCTATTTTGGATAAGCTGATTATTCCTTTGTATTAATTTTTTTTTCAAAGTAAATTTGAATGGACACTTTTTTGCCTTTTAGATAAATTTCCCCATGATGAGAAGATAGTTTAAAAAAAAAAAAAAAAGGGATTCCTGGGTGGCGCAGTGGTTTAGCGCCTGCCTTTGGCCCAGGGCGTGATCCTGGAGACCTAGGGTCAAATTCCACATCGGGCTTCCCGTGCCTGCTTCTCCCTCTGCCTGTGTCTCTGCCTCTCTCTCTCTCTCTCTCTCTCTGTGTGTGACTATCATAAATAAATTAAAAAAAAAAAAGCATTTCATTGGGCTTATAGTTATGCTTTTCAGTGCAAGCTTCCTGAATATCCTTATCATTGTTAGTTTATTAGCTTTATATGACAGAATCATTGAATGAGGGAATAAAGGATTTGAGAACCAGAAATAGAGCTAAGTTTACTATGACTTGTGGAAAAAAACACAAAATTTGAGGCCAATAAATGAATGAATGAATTTTTAAGGTATTAATCTAAATTCTATAAATGTGACCCAGATTTTATACACAGAGTGGCTTTTATCTCTCCCTACACATACATATACACACATACACACGTACACATATGTATGCAAAAGGGAAGAAATTTGTTTGTTGGACAAAATGCAACATTTTCTTAGTTAAATTGATTTATTTTCTCCAAAAATTATTTGCTGCAAAAGACACATATTTGTCCACGTGATTTATTAAGGAAGTAAACAATCCTAGATTATGATAAAATACAAGGGTTATAAGATGACAGAAGGAGAAATCAGTTACATTAAGTTAGATATGGATTTTTCCCATCAGGAAGTGGGTGAGAAGTTTGATTAATTACAAAGACAGTATGCAAAAGATTTTTTTTTTCTACTTGTAAAAGATTATCTCTCTTCTGTTTCTGACCAGGGATATAAGCTCATTGATTTCTAAATGACCCTTTGAAATTTTGTAGTTTTTCCTTTGTGGATTAACTGTAAAAGATGCAATCCTTCATACACTGCTGCTTCATGAGTATTTCTTTTCTACTAGAGAACAGGGGAATTTTTACAAAGTAATTTACTCTCTACTTTTATCTTTTTTGTTTTATGAAGAGAAACCTACATTATTATATGACTGCTATGTGGAGTCAAGAGAGTTATCTGACCGTGAAACTGAGCCTGGCTCCAGACTCTCTTACTTATGTAGTAGATTCAGTCTGCCTAGGCTCTGTAGGTTTTAAATAAATGGGGAATATTCTTCACAATGAGGTTAATCCTTGTTTAAAAGATAAAATGTTATATTATGTATCTAATACAGTGACTAATAAATATTAGTCTCTCAGAAATGGGAGCCATATTATTATTGCTGATCGTGTTATTTTTTCTGAAGCAAATTGGCAAGAATAGTGTCCAGATTTCTTGCAAGGTTCTTATAGATACCATACTTTTTCTGGACAAGTGTTTAGGATTTGAGAGAGAGAATTTAGACATACTTCTTCATAGAAAGTTATATTCTTTTTTCCTTCAGCGAAGAGAGCAGAAGAGATGATTTTTTGTACACATATTATATTCAGTCACAAATGAAACAGAATTAATCCTGAAAGTCACAGGAGCAGGGCAGAGGACCAAAAAGGACTGTTTTGGTATGAGCAAGGTGGATCTCTCGTAGGTATTTGTTGTGATCAGATGGCAATGGGCATTCTAGATCCATTGAATCAAGCTCTAGAAAGTAGGCATATAGTCCAGCAATTGGTACCGGCATCCCTGGCCTCTGCCTTTCCTTATTTATGCTCCTGTGGTGCCATGGGTAGCACAGTTTACTTGGACCTCTGTCTCATCTTTCTTCTTTTACACTTCAGCCTGCGCATTTGCTTCTTCCCCTACTTGGCTCTCATGGTGCAGAGGTATACAAGAAGATGGAGCTAAGGCTAAGAGTGTATTTTTGCTTCTTTGGATCATCTTGTCTCCCTAACCCTGATTTGGAGATTTTAATTAAAGCTCTTTAAATTGATAACCTCTCATATTTTAAACAATATAGGTTTGCTTACAAACAAATTTTCTTTTGTCCTGTCATTATGGCACCAGGTACATTATACTGCTGTTGTATAATCAATCAACTAATAAAAGATGAATAAGATTCCAGTTATTTGAAACAAGGGAAAGACTGCCGACTAACGTAAGCAAGCACAGCATCTTTAGTGGGAAGACAGTGGAAGAAACTTCATGAGTCATCATCATTTAACAAAAATTTTGATCAATATTAAAATCATGTCTTAATACTTTCTTGTAATTAAAAATAGGTGTGGAAATCCTTCTCTAAATCAATGTAGTTTGCTTAGCAAGATAATTTCAGTTCATAAGGTATCCTCTTGCTGAATTCTCTGAGTCATGCTTGTGATTCATGGGGCTGGCTTTGATGATGGTGAGTCATTTCATATTTTCTGGGAATAAAGCTACCTGACTATCATCACTTTATCTTTGGCAATCAGTTGAGAAAGTGTACCATGGCAGGTGACAGGGTAGATAACTAGGTAAATATGGAAAGAAAATCTATTGTCTGTGATTTGGGTGCAATTCCGTTATCAGGTAAAGGGCTGGTGACATGAATAGTAAAGGAGATGCTACTCTAGCAGATGTTCTAATATTGCCAAGAACTTTCTTCTTTGCCTCCTAAGAACATGGAAGCAAAAATTTTCTATAGGCAGTGGCATTCTCTTTGCCTTCTTAAAACATAAGTTTACAGGGCAAAATGTTGGACCTATCTATTATTCATATAATGTCAAAATCTTGGGATGTCTAGCTTGCCAGGTAAGCATCTGGGTTATCCAAGTTAATCTATTTTAAGGTAAACAGCCTTAGCTGAGGAGCAACTTCAATTCCATCTGCAATTCCATCCTACTCCTTTGCAATGTAAAGTAGCATTCATAGGTTCTGTGAATTAAGATGTGGGCATTTGGGGGGGAGGGTAGGGATTATTCTGCCTACCATACATCTTAAAATAAATTTTTCTTTGTTTTATTTGAGTATAAATAACCTAAGGAAATTTTTCCTGGTAAAAGTTTTTACAAAACTTGCTTTACTTCATAGATAGTAACGATTTTATTAGTCTAATGAATGTTTATGTGCCAGTGTATCCTTTGGCTTGATTGAGGATAAAAGAAACCAGTTTGTTTTTCTTAAATTGTTTTAATTCCCAGGTAACCTCTTCTGATCTAAAGAAAGAGAAACATGGAAATAAAAGAAACTCCAAGGGAGAGAAACAGGTACAAGTAGAGAGAGAGAGAGAGAGAGAGAGAGACAGAGAGAGAGAGAGAGAGAGAAAGAAAAGGAGAAAGTATTACATAAGGATAGATCAAATAACAGAAATAAAACCAGTTTAATTCATTTGATTTTGTCTAAATGAAACACTGTTTGATCAGAGTGGAAACATCACTGCTTCATTGATTGGCACTTCTCGGATAGAGGCTAAGACTAATGTGGTGAGTTAGTGGCTGCTGAACTTAACTTTTTCAGCTGTTCTTTTCTGATTCCAGCTATTTGTGTGCTATCAACATAAGCTTTCTATGATACATACTTATGGTTATACTTGGAATTGTTTAATCCCCTCAAAATATAATGTGAATATATGTATTTATTAATGGGAGAATTGGCAAGGGGAGGAATTGTTCTGAAAATAGTATTCCTCAAGAAAAATTTTCAATTAATAAAAACTGTCACATATCTTAGTTTCTCCATCTTTAAAATAAGATGGCCTGTAGCATAACAAACAACCCTACCAAGATACAGCATAGAAGTGGCAGTTTGAAAAGAATCTGGAGTATACAGGAAGGAGGTTTATTTACTAATCTCAGAATGTATACTGGAGTTGGAGGGGCAGGATCTTTAGGAGATTTCTTCAACAACAAAAGAACTGGTGGGTGCCATTTCTCTCCTCACCAGTGTAAATACCTGGACACCTGGAGGAACTAGCATGATCGCTCTCTACATAGCTTGCTAATGCTGCATGCGCCATCACATGTTCACCTGGAGATTTACCCCATCCAACCCATTCCACTTGGCAGGAGCTTTCCAAAGTGGCAACTGACTTATCTATTTCATTTTGCAAGCAGCCCCAACAGTGACCAGCACCACTCCAAAGTGACCCTTGCCCCCGGGAAAGGGGAAGATAACTATACATACTAGTTCAACTGCAGCCCAAGCAATGAGCTGGGTGTAGACATCTAACCTGACTGCCAGTGCCACCCCAGCCAGAAACCTCCCAAGGGGCAGCACAAGAAGAGAGCTCTATAGATCAGGGTGTCCGAACCTTAACAGACAGACTGGGGGCAGATATCTAGTTTGACTGCAGGCCCTGTCTGCCAACAAAAGGCTCTCAAGGGACAACACAGGGAAACTGTCCTGTAATTTGGAGCAGCCAGAATGCCAACAAACATGTGGAGTGGTAAGTCCCTGGTCTGACCCAACTATAAGCCCAAGGCAGCCTCAGACTGGTCTCTTAACACTACAGAAACCTTGCCCACAACAGACAAAGAGGGCCAGTGCAGCCAACTGGTTGGAAGGTAAACTTGCTAAACTGCAATAGTAGGGTGCATGCAACAGACATAGGAAACACTTGTAAGTGCCTGGTTTTGGTGAACAGGGAACATTGCATTAGAGTACTATAAGTCCTCTTAGTTATAAAAAGACCATTTTCAAGATCATGAGACATAGCTGACTTTCCTAATACATAGAATTGGACACAGGGAGTTAGACAGAATGAGGTGACACATATGTTTCAAATGAAAGCACAGAACAAAATCACAGCAAAAGAGTTAAATGAAATGGAGATAAGCAATATGTCTGATAGAAAATTCAAAGTAATGGTCATAAAGATACTTAATGAACTTGAGAAATGAATGATCTCAGTGAGACATTCAGCATAGAGATAATATAGAAAAGAACCAATCTGAGATGAAGTCTCAGTAACTGAAATAAAAATTACACTAGACAGAATGAATAGTAGATGAGAAGAGGCAGAAGAATAGATTGGCAAGCTGGAATACAGAGTAATAGAAAGCAACCAAGCTGAACAGCACAAAGAAAAAAGAATAATAAAAAATGAGAATAGATTAAGGGAATTTGGTGACATCATCCAGTGTAATAACTTTTGCATTACGGGATTCCAAAGGTGAAGAGAGAAAAGTAAAAATTTATTTAAAGAATAACCAGGGATCCCTGGGTGGCGCAGCGGTTTGGCGCCTGCCTTTGGCCCAGGGCGCGATCCTGGAGACCCGGGATTGAATCCCACGTCAGGCTCCCGGTGCATGGAGCCTGCTTCTCTCCCTCTGCCTATGTCTCTGCCTCTCTCTCTCTCTCTCTCTGTGACTGTAATAAAATAAATAAAAATTTAAAAAAAAAAAAAATAAAGAATAACCAAAAACTTCCCCGAGGAAGGAAATAGATATCCAGATGTAGGAGACACCAACAAAATCAAACAAAGGATCTACATCAAGACACATAAAATTAAAATGGCACAAAGTGTAGTGATAAACAGAGAATTTTAAAAACTGCAAGAGAAAAAAGCAGCACGAGAAAAGAAAACAGTTACATACAAGGGAAAACCCATAAGGTTTTTCAGGTGGTTTTTCAGCTGAAATTTTGCAGGCCAGATGGGAGTGTCATGATATACTCAAAATCCTAAAAAAAAAAAAAAACAAAAAAAACCTGCAGTGAAGAGCATGCTATCCAGCTAGGCTATCATTCAAAGTCTTAGAAGAAGAGATAAAGAATTTCCCAGATAACAAAGGTTAAAAGAGTCTATAACCACTAAACCAGCCTTACAAGAATATTAAAGAGAACACTGTCTATGGAAAGAAAAGGCCATAATCACAGGTAAAAGAAAGGAAAAAGATTAGGAAAGGAAAAAATTTCACAAGTACATGCAAACAAATGTAGTAGATTGATCACAAAACAAGTATGGAGATTAAACCACATATGCAATAAAATAAATTATATCCATAAAAATCAGTCAAGGGATTCACAAAAAAGGATGTAAAGTATGACACCATATACTTAAAACATGGTGAGGAGGGGGGATATAAATCTAGTGCTCTTAGAATAGGTTCAAACTTAAGTGACATTCAACTTAACATAGACTACTATGTGCATAGAATGATGTATATAAATCTAATGGTAACAACAAATCAAAAATCTGTTGTATGATGCAAAAGATAAAGAGAAAAGAATCCAAGTATATCATTAAGAAGGCCATCAAGCCATATGGAAAGAGAGCAATAGAAGAAAGAAACAGAAAAACTATAGAAACAATCACAAAACAATTTACAAAATAGGGTGATATAGGAGATAAAAAAGCAAAACCTATCTATATTATGCCTACAAGAGACTCATTTCAGACCTCAAGATACATGCAGATTCAAAGTGAATAAATAGAAAAACATTTATCATACAAATGGAAGCAAAACGAAAGCTGGGGTAGCACCACTTAAATAGAATAGACTTTAAAAACAAAGACTATAACAAGACACAAAGAAGGACACTTACACGACCATAAAGTAAAGAATCCAACAAGAAGATACAATTGTAAATGTTTATGTACCTAACATGGGAACACCCAAATACATAAAGCAAGTATTAATAGACATAAAGGAAGAAATCTACAGTAATACAATAATAGTAGGAGGCTTTAACATCCCACTTACACCAATGGATGGATAATCTAGATAGAAAATCAACAAGGAAACAAACAGTAGCTTTGAATGACACATTAGATCAGATGGATCTAACGGATTCAGAGCATTACATCCCTGAACAGAGGAATACACTTTTTATTTCAAGTGTACATGGAACATTCTCCAGAAGAGATCGCATGTTAGGCCACAAAACAAGTCTCAACAAATCCAAAAGGATTGAAATCATATCATGCATCTTTTCTGACCTCAATGGCATCAAACTAGAAATCAAGCATAAGAAAAAAATCTGGAAAGAACGTTAATACATGGGATAAATAACATGTTACTAAGCAATGAATGGAACAACCAAGAAATCAAAGAAAAGATTAAAAAAAAATACAAGGAGATGAATGAAAATGAACACAAAAATCCAAAACCTTTGGAATGCCACAAAGGCTATCATAGCAATACAGGCCTACCTCAAGAAGCAAGAAAGATATCAAACAACCTAATCTTACAGCTAACAGTGCTAGAAAAAGAAGAAAAAAAGCCTAAAGCTAGTAGAAGGATAGAAATAATAAAGATTAGAGTAGAAATAGATGAAATAGACTAAAAAAATGATAGAAAAGTTCAATGAAACTAGGAACTGGTCCTTTGAAAGGGTCAATGTAATTAGTAAGCCTTTAGCCAGACCTATCCAAAAAGAAAAAAAAAATAAGGAAAGGAAAACTCAAACTAAATCAGAAATAAAGGAGCAATAACGACTGGTACCATAGAAATACAAAGAATTATGAGAGCCTTATGAAAAAGTATATGCCAAAATTTGAACAAAATTTCAAATTTGCCTAAAAAGACATGGATAAATTTTTAGAACATATAACCTCCCAACTCTGAATCAGGAAGGAATAGTTATGCTACAAAGCTTACTAATCAAAAACAGTGTGGTACTGGCATAGAAATAGACACATAGATCAATGGTACAGGATAGAAAGTCCAGAAATAAACCCAAGTAATCTATAACAAAGGAAGCAAGAATATACAATGGGAAGAAGACCATCTCTTCAACAAATGGTATTGAGAAAATTACACAATTATATGCAAAAAAAAAAAAATGAAATGGGACTACTTTCTTATAGCATTCACAAAAATGAACTAAAAAAGTGAATGAAAGACCTAAATGTGAGCCCTGAAACCATAAAACTCCTAGAAGAAAATGTAGGCAGTAATCTCTTGACATCAATCATAGCAACATTTTTCTAGATAGTCTCCTCTGGCAAGGAAAATAAAAGCAAAATTAAACTATTGGGACTAGACCAAAATAAATAGCTTTTATACAACAGAGGAAACCATTAACAAAACAAAAAAGACCAACTACTGATTGGGAGAAGATATTTGCAAATAATATACTTGACAAGAGGTTAATATTCAGATATGTAAATTATACAACACACACAAGTAATCCAATTAAAAATGGGCAAAGGACCTGAATAGACATTTTAAAGAAGATATTCAGGTCGCCGACAGGGACATGAAAAGATGCTCAACATTACTAATCATCATGTAAATGCAAATCAAAGCCACAGTGAGATATCATATCATACCTGTCAGAATGGCTATAATGAAAAGCATCAGAAATAGCAAGTGTTGGTGAAGATGTGGAGAAAGAAAGAACCCTTATGCACTGTTGGTGGGAATGCAAGTTGGTGCAGCCATTGTAGAAAACAGTATGGGGGTTCTTTAAAAATTTTAAAATAGTATTGCCATATGATCTGGTAGAGAATGAAAACATGAATTTGAAAATATATGTACCCCTGTGTTTATTGCAGCATTATTTATTATATCCAAAATATGAAAGCTACCCAAGTGCCCATTGATAGATGAAAGGATAAGGATAAAGAAGGTGTGATATATAGAGTTTTCATCTCTCTTGATATATATGTGTGTGTGTATATATATATATATATATATATATATATACACACACACAATGGAATATTATTGTGCCCTAAAAAAACACATGAAATCTTGTTATTTGTGATATGGATAGATCTAGAAGTTACAATGCTAAATGAAAACAGAGAGAGACACATACCATACAGTTTCACTTATATGGAATTTAAGAAACAACAACAGAAAAGAGACCAATAAAAATACAGAAAACTGGTAGTTGCCAAAGAAGAAGTCAATAGGAGGATGGGTGAAATAGATGAAGAGAATTAAGAGTACATCTATTGTGATAAGCCCTTAGAAATGTATAGAATTGTTGAATCATTATATATTGTATACCAGAAACTAATATAATACTATATGTTAATTGTACTTGAATAAAAAATGTAAAAAATTAAATGCAAATATGATGGTCTTACTAGATGACCTTTTAAGATCCTAGCTTCTATGGGATCCCTGGGTGGCGCAGCGGTTTGGCGCCTGCCTTTGGCCCAGGGCGCGATCCTGGAGACCCGGGATGGAATCCCACGTCGGGCTCCCAGTGCATGGAGCCTGCTTCTCCCTCTGCCTGTGTCTCTGCCTCTCTCTTTCTCTCTCTCTCTGTGTGGCTATCATAAATAAATTTTAAAAATTAAAAAAAAAAACTACAAGCTAGCAGGTAATGATCTCTGGGTCCTGAGATGAGCCCCTCAGCAAGGAGTCTGCTTCTGTCCCTCTTCTCCCTCTGCTCTTCCCCCTGCTTGTGCATGCTCTTTCACTCTCTCTAAAATAAATAAGTAAATCTAAATGAAACAAAACTAGAAGCTAGGATCTTTTTTTTTTTTTTTATTTACTTATGATAGTCATACAGAGAGAGAGAGAGAGAGGCAGAGACACAGGCAGAGGGAGAAGCAGGCTCCATGCACTGGGAGCCCGACGTGGGATTCCATCCCGGGTCTCCAGGATCGCGCCCTGGGCCAAAGGCAGGCGCCAAACCGCTGCACCACCCAGGGATCCCTAGCTTGTAGTTTTTAAAGTCAGATCCTCCAAGTTACCCTCACTATTCATTGGAAATGAAATAGAAAATGTTGATATTTGGGTCCAAGCATTAGAAATATTGAGTTAGGGGCGGTGGCTCAGTTGGTTAAGCATCTACCTTTGGCTCAGGTCATGATCTCAGGGTCCTGGGATGGAGCCCAAGTCAGGCTCCCTGCTCAGTGGGGGGACTGCTTCTCCCTCTCCTGCTTCCCTCCCTCTGCTCGTGTTCTTTCTCTCAAATAAATAAATAAAATCTTAAAAAAGGAAATATTGACTTAATTAGTCAAATTCCTCAAATTACGTCTTGATTCAGTATTCCTTCCCAAAGTAAAAAACCTTTAGGCTAAAAGTAAAAGTGAATATTAGTAAGGAAAACCTATCCAGAATGAGTGAAGAGTTTATAAATGAACACTTACTTGCTTTAAATTATTTCCTGCCCTACATACATCATATCTTAAATTAAGAGATTTTTTTTTTGATGAATTGGAAGATGTTGAAAGACCGGAGGATACAATTCCTGATTTTTAGAAAGGGTGAGTAATCCAGTATTGTGTATTACAAATCCATACCTTTGGCATTGATTTTTAAAATGAGAATCTAGAATAGATTTTTAAAATCAGCTTTATTGAGATATAATTTATGTACATTAAAATACATTTTACAGTCATCTACTTTTTTTTGACATGTAGTTGACATACAAGGTCATCTACTTTTGACAAAGCTATGTAACCTGTGTAACCACTACCTAAGTCAAGATGTATAGGGTTTTCATCTCTCTTGAGAGTTTTCTAGTGTTTCTTTGCAATAAGTCTCTCCCCATCTCCTGTGCCAGGCAACTAATCTTCTAATTTTATTACTATAGGATTTCATATAAACTGAATCATACAATATGTGTTCTTTTGTGTCCAGGCTTTTTATTAAGTGTAACATCTTTGAGATTGATCTGCTTGTCAGTCACTTGTTACTGTTTATTCCTGAGCAGTATTCCATTGGACAGTCAAGAATATTTCCTTAGCTACTCTAATTTGGCAGGATTTAACCACAAAACTCTTTCCTATGGATCTTGGGAGCTTGCTTTTTAGGCTTTTCTAGATGGGGTTAGAATACATTTTACTCTTGGACAGGGGTCAGCAAGCTTTCTCCTGAAATGTCCAGGTAGTAAATATTTTAGACTTTGTTAGCCACACACAATCTGTGTCAAATATTTTTTTAATACAATCCTTCAAATATGTAAAAGCACGTCCTAGTTCATTAGCCATGCAGAAATGAGCTGCAGGTAGGATATGGCCTGAAGACTATAGTTGGCCAGTTCCTGCTCCAGGTCAGTGCTACCAATACAACTTTCTGTGATACTTATAATTGAGCTGTGCATTATGGTAGCCACTGGCTACTTATTGAGCACAGAAATTTAGAATAGACTTTAAAAACTTGTATACAACTTGAAGAGGAAGCAGCAATCATATCAAAGTAAGTTTTGAAAACAATATATAGGCTACTATAATTTATTTATTTGCCTCAGTTCTGAGTTTGGTAGGTGAATAAAATGTAGTAATCACAATACATTACATTTGACAAAGCCACTTATAATAACCTCATGATAAAATGAGGAAATTAGATGTGAGGGCAGTCAAGGATCTTAACTGGTAATTGGTTGTAGCAATTACATCAAAGCTTTTGTATCGTGAATGCCAATTCATGGTATATTGTTAGTTGTTATGCTGTCCAATTAGTGAGCATTAGCCACATGTAGCAATATAAATATACATGTAGATTAATTAAAATTAATTTAAAAAATTGTGCTCCTCAGCTGCACTAGCCCCATTTTAAATGCTCAATAACTGTATGTAGTTTGTGGCTGGTGTCTTGGATAACAAAGTCTTAGAACATTTCTATTATAACAAAGTTTCATTGGATAGCACTGCCAGGTAGAGGTTTCTCAGGACATGAAAAAGAACTCTTCTTTCATTATGTTGGCCCACATTTTTATCATAATTTAGATAAAGATTGCACAAATAAAGAAAACATGATAATCAGTTTATAAATTTATAGATAAATATGGGAAGGAATGTAAGTAGTATGTTAAATGACTGACACAACTTCCTAAAAGGTTTTGACAGCATCTTTAAAATAATGGTACCCTAACCTGTTAATTAGTTAATGCATGTCATATGAATAATCTCTTTCTTGGCTGAAAAAATTTAAGTAAATCGTCCTTTCTTTGTGAGTCAAAAATGCATCTCAGCTTATTGAAGGCTCTGAGAAATCCTAGATTAAGTCAGTATGTTTTATTTTATTAACCTAGACGGTTGGGTTAGATCAAACAAGATAGGTTTTAATAAAGATAAAAGAGAAACCCTGCCTTTTTGGTCTCCATATTACTTGCACAAATACAGGAATGAGTGAGACCTGGCCTAGAAGCAGTGTGTGTGTAAAGGGCTTGGGGATTTTAGCCAGTTACAGGCTTAGTAGAGTCAGTCATATAACTCACTCCTCTGTGCTTTTCTGGTAAGAAGTTATTGTGATTTAGGCTATACTCATGCACCTGTAATACTATACATAAAGAAATGATTGTTATTTAATTCAGTTGTGAATTCTGTGTTTGTCTAAGAGGTTCATGTTTATTCCTTGTGGTGGACATTTTTCGGGAGTTTGCATTTAAAAAAGGGGTATAACAGACAGAGCTTGGGTTTGGAAGTATCTGGCTTAAAATCTCAAATTCATAGTTTACTAAAATTATCTACGTTGGCAGTGTCCTGACTTTGTAAGTCTCCGTTTTTTTAAACTATGATAAGGTTAGATAATAATACTAGATACTATCATACATAAGTATCCTCATGGATACCTACATTCAGGATTGCTGAAGGGGTTCTCTGACACATGACTATTTCTTCCCCTACACAACTGAGGTAGCCAGGTGGGGTGAGGTGAGGTCTTTCACCCTTTGCCTAAGCCGGTATTTTAGATGGCTGGCTCCAGTAGAAGAGAGCCATGTTCATATCCCACTCTTACCATCTCTAGGACCTTACCCTCTCTGTGCCCTGGGTTTTATATTTGTGAGAGAGGGACCATAGTAGAACTTGTTTCACATAGTAGTTTTGAGAGCTAAGCTGACTTAACTGGCATGTGACATTGCATAGGGCTTGGTGCAGGGCTAGTGCTCAGTAGCCCTTATAGCTGCTGTTATTTCAATGTAACTGAGGCATAGCCTTGCCTCATGTTCATTTTTATGGCTTCCAGTTATTGATATTCTGTTATTCCAATTACTGAAGCATAGTCTTGGCCCATGTTCATCTTTATGTCCTCCAATTATTAATACTCTGTTATTCCAATTTCTTTCAACCAAAAATATGTATCTTTCCTCTAAGCTAGAGATAGACTTAACAAAATTTATTGACTTAAAATAATTTTCCTCTATATTAACCATATTGCTGATAATACTATTATCTTAGTTATTTAGAGAAAAAACGTGTCTAGTCTTTAATTGGAAAGTTTGTGGTAATATCTAGAATGAATACATAATAAATAAGCAATAATAAGGGTAAATGAAACCATATTCTTGATGTCAGAAAAACATTTTTTTTTAAAGATTTTACTTATTTATTCATGAGACACACAGAGAGAAGCAGAGACACAGGCAGAGGGAGAAGCAGGCTCCTTGAGCCCGATGTGGGGCTTGATCCCAGGAGCCCGGGATCGCAACCTAAGCCAAAGGCAGATGCCCAACCACTGAGCCACCCAGGTGCCCAGAAAAACATCATTTACCCAAGGCTGTAAATAAGACAAAATTGGTTGAAACCATAGAGCCATTTGAAATTTTCCAAATGACTGTCGATGCGGGGGGGGGGGGGGGGGGAGGATTAGAAGTTTTCAGTGTGATTTTTACTATATCATGTTATTTCTGTTTCAGAATAATCATGTATGTGTGTGTATGTATGCGTGTGTATGGACGCTATGCCATTTATCGTTTATCCCTGTCAGTTTACGTTTGTCTTAAGACTCAATACTTTTGCTTTTATGGAGAAGTTAAGTGCACATACAAATGAGAGAAAGAATAAATAACACTTGATGATACTTGCTAGAATTTATTGATTGTCTGCATGTGTGTGTATCTGCAGCTCAGTGGTTTTTCCTCCATATATTTTTATAAATCTTCAGAACAACTCTGCAAATGAAGATCAAGGAACTTGAGTTTGCCCAAAGTCACACTGGCTAATTGGTAATAAATTATAAAGTGGATTTTAGAGTTACTCTTCTCTGACATTGCCTAGAATAGAGAATATGAGAAAATCAAAGGACTATGAATAATCTGATAAACCTCAAGCACATAAAGCACACCACTGCTTAATATAATCCAGATGCCTTCTGATTTCTGCATATACCTTGTAGCAATTTAGCAAGCGGTTAATCTGTGTCTAAAGAATTCACCCTTTCAGAATGACACATTCTATCTTAGAAAGTTATTCTAAGGACTTTTAAGGTCTTTACTGTTCAGAACATCTTGCATCCTTGGTGGAGACTTCTAAAAACAGTTCTTGAAGCTCCATTTGAAGATAATTGTCAGGATGCCTGGGTGGCTTTGTAAGTGAGTGTCTACCTTTGGCTCAGGGCGTGATCTGGGATCAAGGTCCACATCGGGCTCCCTGCATGAAACCTGCTTCTCCCTCTGCCTGTGCTCTGCCTCTCTCTGTGTCTCATGAATAAATAAATAAAATCTTTAAAAAAAATTTAAAAAACACAAAAAGAAAATAATTGTCTTATTCTTTGTTGCTTCCTAGATTTTATCTCCATATAGAATTTGGTTAGGTCAGCTAATATGGAGAGAACTGGTTAATAGAAATTAGTCTGTTGTACTTCAGAAGTAGTGTGATGGCAAATCTGTCCCAGTTTGGTGGGGTATGTAATCTCTTTTCCTAAAGAATGCCTTCCCAGATATCAAGCATTGCATTGGTACAAATGAGTCCATGATCTATGGTAACAGAAACAAGGGTTTTATATTATTTTGGTTGGATCAGAAAATGTGTCTCAGTGAAGGAGATGCCTGTGTGTGCTAAGAATAGATTGGAAGTAATAAAGATGAGAAGGGTACTCTGGACAGTGGGAAAGTATATGCCTGTCTGGAGTCTTTCTTGGCCATGGTCTTTACTTTAGCTGATTGATTGTGTACAGAGCAGGATTAAGGAGCAAACTGGCAACAATTTATAAGGTGCCTTGACACGTCATGGAATTAAATTAGAAATATGATTTTGGGTGGCACAAGCCTCTTTACATGTAAATACATCAGAGGAGAAGGGGAGGCAAATTAATCAATGGGGTAGAAGTCTCCTAAAAAAGTGATTTTTTAAAAAATGGCATTAATGGTGAATGTTATTTTCATTTGTTATTAATACATTTTTGGGTTTCTCTTTCTTCTCTATTCCCATTATTATGACACTTAGACTTAACACTTGACACTTTGACTATAGTAATTGCCTCCCAACTTGTTTTCTTATTCTCTGATTTTTTCCCCTCTTGTTAATACATCTCTATCATTTCCCTTAAATGCTATTTTTGTGATGTTATTTCCCTCATGTACAATGAATCTCTATTGTCCACTTTATATATCACTTTAATTTGGTGTTTTAGTTGGCTTTTAAGACCCTCCATAATTTGGCCATACTGGGTCACTCCAACCTTACTTTCACATAGTGCTACATATCTCTCATTGAGTTTCAGCTATAGTCAAACTGGCCTTCATATTATTAGTTATTATACCATAATTTCTTGTTGAAGCATTGTGGATCCAACTGAGAACAAAAGAGACATGGCCTCTGTTGTTATGAGGCATAGAATGAAGACTGTAAATATCAATAGAATAATTAAGAAAAAATACAAGGACATGAATTAGTCTTTTTTCTACTTTTTCAGTGTGTGGGCATGCACACACATATTCTTTTGTTTTTATATCTTCATGTATTTATGATGTACCTATTACTTAGAATTATTTCTTTTCTACATCTGTAAATATTCTGCAAGTGTTTTAGAACTATATTTGATTGTGCATCCTTGGTTAAACTCAGGCTGAGCCTAAATACTTCATTGGTCTGTATGTAAAACAAGATTTTGGAAAACCTGTTCAATAAGGATTCAGATGTACTTTCCAAAAGGCTAAAATTTAAATGTAAATTGAATCACAAATAGCAATGCTCAACTAATATAACCAGTTTTGATAATGATGGACAAGTTAGAAGTATTTTGTACTATATTTTATTTATGAAAATAAAATATGTGGGCACAAGATATAAAATTTTTTATCACTGCTTACTTGGGAGAGGTTTCAAATATGTATTTTGGAATGATACCAGTTGAAGTTAAATACAAGGCACTTACATTCTTTTTGACAATTTCACTTTGAAACTGCAGGAAAGCTTTTTATAATTTGAAGATGGCAATATTTGAAAAAAATATGAATTTATGTACAGTCCAGGGTTGTTGATGTCAGAGAGGCTGCTGTGGAGAGTTACAACAATGGTTTCTTTAGGGTGACCTTTAGGTGATACCTAAAGGCATTTGAGATGGAGGCTAACCATTGTTCTTCTTTTAAAGGAAACCAGCAACCATGCTTTAATTAGCATTTAAACCTGAGTCTGAATATACAGTAAAACTCTTGTGTAAACCACTTCTATCCCCCCTACTCCCTTTCTTTCTCTCTCTCTCTCTCTCTGCCCCCACCTCTGTTTCTCCTTGTCCCTCCCTCACCCTTCCCTCTCTCCCAGTTTCCCACTCCACCACTTCCTGTCTTGGCCATCTGTTTCCTGAAGACTTTCATTCTCTCCCAGTATTATTATCCCCTAGTGAAACTTCTTTCTTCCCTACCCATACTGATCTGCAAAACTGATTATATGAACTGTATTTTCATGATACCCTCAGTTTTCTTGTCTTGCTGATCTTTGAACTGACCCTCTATGCTCTCACATATCAATCATGTAAGTAGACTTCTCAGCCTACATATTTGGAAGGTTTCATGATGCTGGAGAAAATAATGTAATAATGGGAATGTAAATTTATGAATTCTAATCTAGTAGTATTTCTAATTCTAATCTTAGTAGTATTTTCATTACCTTAAGTAAATTTGCATTAACTTACTTGATGTCTCAACATTCACGTCAAACTTTTTCTTTTCTGACCATTAACCCAACGTAAGTTTTTTCACTCTCACAGGTTCATTTTATTTTCTTTCATGTCCTCTCAGATTGAAGCCACTTTCATAGATATGAATGCATGTTATCTTTCCTTGGGGATTGCAAAGGATCAGATATTTTACCCACTAAAGGATAAATCCTCTCATCTCCAACTGGTCCTTGCTCCATTACATGTCCTTTCCTTTTTAATTTGTTTTTTTTTTTTCCACTGGTACTTCTACTCTTTAAGAGAGTACTATCCAACCCCAAAACCAACTAAACATCATTGCCTACCTATAAGTTCTTTTCTATGTTCCTGTCTTTTTTTTCTCCATCCAGGTGACTTGTGAAAGTGTTTTCAGTCTTTTCCCCCATTGCCCTTTCTTATTTAGTCAAAAATTGCCCCAAAGCTGAAAAATCATTGCCAATTCCAGTGGGTATGGTTCAGAACTTAAATGTTAAGTTAAATATGTTAAATTTATAAATCCAAAAACATTGTTTTTGAGGGAAAGGAGAGAGAGGGAGAACAGTTTAAATATTACTGATGATTTTACTCACCATTTATTCAATAATGTCTGCCCTGAAGTTAATTTAAGATGATGAGTGTTTGATCTCATTCTTTCAGATAGTCTTAAAACATTATCATCTAGGCAATATAAGTAATTTTAGTGTTTAAAGTGTGTTTTTTAATGATAAGATCCTAAAATGCAACTAAGCTGCTTCATCTCATGGTTTTTCAAGAAATAGTGATACACACACATACACAATGTTTATTCTCGTCTATGATAATTATCTGCAAAGTCACTGAAAATACTGAATTTAGTGACTGTAGGACCATTGGTCCTAGAGAAAATAACAGGTTTAGCTTCTTATGAGCCTCTGGTGTAGCATTTTATTAACCAATCAATACATAATCCTGTTCTATGTGGTTTTATGTTTAAAGACACCGTATTTTATTATTCTGTATATATAATTGATTTAGTAATGTTGAACTCATGGCCAACAACAGTACAACTCTGCCTGGATGATGCTTATGTGACACATATATTTCTGCCATTAGGCCCATCACAACCATCTTGCACTTAGGCACACTAGGCAATGCTTCAGCACTACACTTAGAGACCATTTTAAACAGCAAAATTACCAACAAAAAGCTCAACTGTGAAAAATGTGGCACTAAATAGACCACAAAAAGGACAGTTTATGATATGACAGCTGAAACAAGAAGATAGAGTCACCTTGTTTGACTTCAACTTGGAATGTGTGTGGTGAATGACTCAAATTTTTTGCTACTCTGTGCATACCCACAAATCACTGTGAAATTGCTGCAGTTGATTTGGGGTTGCAAGTAAATTTTAGTGAGTAGGTAAATTCACAAATATGGAATATATGAATGGTAAGGAATAAATATATATTTTTTCTGAAGAGTAAATTGTAGTTATCTTGCACCTTTACCCCTAAATACTTCTGTATGTATTTCCTAAGAATAAGGACCATCTGTTATATTGCAATCATCAGAATTAGGAAATTAAAAATAATCCAATACTATTATCTAATCTTAACACCTTATATTTCACAATTTGTCCTAATAATATTTTCCATAGCTTAAAAAAATTTCTGGGCCAGAAGCCAAAACAAGATCACACCTTTCATTTAAGTTTTATATCTCTTTAGTTTCCTCATTGGAAACAATTTTTCAATCTGTTTTGTCTTTCATGATTTTGACTTTTTTAAAGCATTTGGCCAGTTGATTTGCAGAATGGTACTGAATTTGGGTTTATCTGATGTTTCCTTATGATTAGATTAAGTGAAACATTTTTGTCAAGAATATCACAGAATCTGTGTGTTTGTAGTGCATGATAATAGGTATAAAATACATAAAGGGTGACTGACTCAGTCTAAGCATGGACTCTTGATTTTAGCTCAAGTCTTGATCTCAGGGTTGTGAATTCAAGCTCTGTGTTGGGCTCCATGCTGGGTGTGGAATCTACATACATGCATACATGCATACACGCATACATGCATACATACATACAATCTATTTGTCCCATTACTTTTATGTTAATTTTGTGGCCTTGGTTAGAGACCTAGTCTATGCTGGTTTTCTCTAGTGTAGAGTTACTATTTTTCTCTGTTATTTTTAATTATTTGAGATTTTATAGATATCCTCTTGGAATTCTGTAATGAGAACTTCTGTTTTTGCCCCATTAATCAAATAATTCATTTATTTATGTAAGTTTAGACTCATGGTTTTTATTTTATCCAATTGGTTTTAATCTATTATGGACTGAATTTTGTCCCTCCCACTCTTCATATGTAGAAGTGCTATCTTAGTACTTCAGAATTTTTTACTTGGAGATAGTCTTTAAATTGGTAATTAGGTAAAATGAGGTTAATAGAGCGGGCCTTCATCCAGTATGACTGCTATCTTTATAACAAGATGAGATTAGGGACACCTGGGTGGCTCAGGGTTTGAGCATCTGCTTTTGGCTCAGGGCGTGATCCCGGAGTCCCAAGATTAAGTCCCACATCGGGCTTCCTGCATGGAGCTTGCTTCTCCCTCTGCCTATGTCTCTGCCTCTCTCTGTGTGTCTCTTATGAATTAATAAATAAAATCTTTAAAAAAACAAAAAACAAGACGACATCAGGACACAGACATGCACAAAGGGAAGACTCTTTGATGAAAACAGGGAGAAAATGGCCATCTAAAAGCCAAGGAGGGATCCCTGGGTGGCGCAGCGGTTTGGCGCCTGCCTTTGGCCCAGGGCGCGATCCTGGAGACCCTGGATCGAATCCCACGTCGGGCTCCCGGTGCGTGGAGCCTGCTTCTCCCTCTGCCTGTGTCTCTGCCTCTCTCTCTCTCTCTGTGACTATCATAAATAAAATAAAAATTAATTAAAAAAAAAAGAAAGCCAAGGAGAGTGGCCTCAGAAGAAATGAATACTGCTGACATCTTGATCTCAGACTTTAGGCCACAGAGTTGTGAGGAAATCAGTTTCTGTTGTTTAAGCCACCAGTTTGTGGTCTTTGTATGGCAGCTCTTGAAAATTAATACATAATCTATTATTATAATTATATATTTTGATACTCAAATTGTCCCATGTTTGGCCAGTAGGAGGCCCTTCCACCGGCTTCTTTTGTCCTTTTGACCTATCCCCGTTATTTCATAAGCATTTTCTTACTTCTTGGCACAAGATGTTCCAGTCTCATATTGTACTTTCTTAACTGTGCTCCTAGATCAGGCATTCATCCATGGAGCCCTAATTCCTTTTAGTGGAGAATAGTATGTAGAAAACACAGTTTGGGTGCTGGTATGCTCATTGTGTAAGGTTAGTATAGTTCTGGGATCTCAGGAATCTGTGTATACTTATCTTCCCACCCCCTCTCTTTGTCTCTGTGTCTACATGCATATTATGAGTACGTATTTTTACCTCTACTTTCAAATTAACACCACAATGCACAGTTTCTGACTCTCTTCTCTGACAATGAGACACCTAACTCTCCTCATCCTCAATCCTAGAATATACTGAAAGTAGTTTCATAATCACTAAACCATCCACTGTGATAAACAAACCTACTAATTGAAGTTCAGTATTTGCTTATCATTCTTTTTGTCTTTAATCTAAAAATAAATAGTCCAAATATTGTGAGGTTATGTTGTTCATTTGAAAGTTTGCTTGTTCCTATTCCATTTCACTGGTTTTTAAATCGCCATTCTTGTTGACATTTTTGTTTTTAAAGGTTAAAATGTTAATAAAATTCAAAAGAAAAAATTTCAAGAAGAAATTCTGAGGAAATTCCATCTTTTACAACCCTTTCCTACCCTGTTTCCTCTTACATCTATAGGTAATTTCATTAGTTCGATTGATATGGTTTGACTTCATTTGGTTGATTTGTCATGTATTTTTTCCCACAAATAAGTTAATACACACACAAACACACACATGCACATGCTTTTAGTCCACCTTTTTTCTTACCCAAAAGATACTATACTCTGAATGTTCTTCTGCATTTTGATTTTTCACTTAGCAGTATATTCTGACAATAATTCCATATTAATTATTAGAATTCTTCTTCATACTTTCCCACAGCTGTATAGTGCTCCATTGCATGGATGTTCTATAGTTTATTTAACTAGACTTCTATGTCTAGCTATTTGTGGTATTGGTAAGGCTTGCAGTCAACAGTTGGCTATTAATAGTTAAGTTTGGGGGGGTGTTGAAAGTTATATGTGGATTTTAGACTGTATAGGGCTTTGATGCTCCTAATGCCCCACTGCACTGTTCAAGGGTCAACTGTACATATGTGTATGTATATTCATATTGTTGGAGATGTATCTTTAGGAAACATTTCCCAAAACGGAATTACTGAATCCAAAAATAAATACATATTTAGTTAAATATTGTTAAATTCCCTTCCACATGGATTGTGCCATTGTGCTTTCATACTAGCAAGGTTTATTTGCATATTTTTTTTACAACCTCACTAACATCACGTGTTGTCAAGTTCTTAATTTGGCCAGTATGATAGGTGAGGAATATCTCAGTCTAGTATTATGGATATTTCTTTTATTTTTAGTGAAGGTGAAAATATTTTCATGTGGTTATGAGCTACATTTGAATTAACCTGTTTGTTTTCCAGGTTTTTTTTGTTTTGATTTTTGGTATTCATCCTTTTAATTTCTTTTAAATTTTTTTATTATAAAGTACACATAAAATTTACTGTTCTAACCATTTTTAAGCATACTGTTCAGCAGTGTTAAATACATTCATATTATTATAAATATGAATTTCTGTGAATATGAATCCCTTATCATATAAAGTTTGCACATCTTTTCTATCATTCCATATATTGCTTTCATGTGGTTGATTGTTTCCTTTGAGCCCAAAATTTTGAATTTTTTTGAAGCCTAATTTATTTTTTCTTTTGTCATCTGTGCCTTTGGTGTCCAATGCAAGAAATCATTCCCAAATCTAATGTTGTGAAGGCTTGACTTATGTTTTCGTTTAAGACTTTTTTGGTTTTAGTTCTTATGTTTAGGTTTTTGAGCCATTTTGAGTTAATTTTTGTGTATGATGTTATGTAAAGGTCCAACTTATTATTTTACATGTGGATATCCAGTTTTTCTAGCACTATTTGTTGAAAAAACTGTCCTTTTCTCATTGAATGGTCTTGATACCCTTTTAAAAATCATTTAAGAGTATATGATAGGGTTTATTTCTAGGCTTTCTATTCTACTCCATTAACCTGTAGGTCTGATTATTAACCTGTAGTAATGATTATTGTAGCTGTGCAATGGGTTTTGAAGTCAAGAGGTGTAAGCCCTCTAGTTTTATTCTTCTTCATTCAAGATTTTGTGGCTATTTGAGGTCCTTTGAATTCCATATGAATTTTAGGATGGGGTTTTCTCTTTTTGCAGAAAGTATTGTTGGGATTTGATAGGGATTATATTGAATTTATGGATTATTTTGGGTAGTATCAGCATTTTAATGATAAAAAAAAGCCTTCCAATCTATGGACATGGAATGTCTTTCCATGATGTATGCCGTATTTAATTTTTTAAGCAGTATTTTGTTGTTTTTATTGTTCCTTCCTTAAGTTTTTAAGAATTATTTCTTTATCAGAGATATTAGTACTTCATCTGTGAGAGATGTTAAAAATCTTTTCTCTCAGGGTTTAACTTTGCTTATTGTAATTTTTTTTTTGCCGTGGAAAATTTTTATTTTTTGTAATCAATTTTATCTTCTTTTCATTCTTCTGGATTTTAAGGCCTCTGCTATAACCAGTTTATGCTAGAATTTACTAATATATTTTTACAGAACTTGTATGGTTTCATTTGCTTGGGATCACTGATATACATAGATTGTATATGTTATGAGGTATAGATTTTATTTGGTCTTTCCTCCAAACATATATCCAGTTGTCCTAGCATCATTTAATAATACATACCTTCTTTTGGCTCTAGTAATCTAAGGTGACACCTTAATTTACTAAAAATCTATGTTGAGTTTACTTCTATTATAGTTCTTAGTCTGCCTATTCATATATCACTGTTTGAATTATAGAGAATTTAAAGTTTTAATATTTTGTTAGGCTAGCTTCCCATTAGTACTATTTCCTTTTTAGTTTTTCATAATTTTGCTTACATGCTTATTTACCACATAAATCTTAGTAGCTTCATAAAAAAACTTTTTAGTATCTATACTGGAATAAAGGTTTAAATACATAAATTAACTTGAAGAGACATGATATCTTTATGATGTTGAGCCATCCTACCCAAGACAAAGGAACATCTTCTTATTTGTTCAGAACTATTTTTGTGTCTTTTAGAAGTGTTTTAAAGTTTTTCTCATGTAGGCTTTGCCTTTTTTGTTAGGTTTATTCAAAGTTACTTTATTTGCTGCTTTGTTATGATAAATTCTCCTGTTTTTCCCTTATAGCCATTCTGTTGGGTTATTGCTTGTATATTGAAAGGGTATTGGTTTTAAAGATTGATCCTATCTATCTATCTATCTATCTATCTATCTATCTATCTATCATCTATATATCTATCATCTATCTATCTATTTATTTGAAAGAGAGAGAGAGGCAATGAGGGGAGGGGCAGAGAAAGGGCGAGAACCTGACTTGGGGTTTGATCTCATGACCTGAAGACCATGACGTCAGCTGATATCAAGATTCAGAGCACTCAACTGACTCAACCACCCAGACACCTCAAAGGATACTGATTTTTGTATGTTAATTCTGTGTTCTGATAGTTTATTGGATTCTTGCATTGCTTAAGGTAGTTTTATCATTGATGCTCTATGGTTTTTCAAAATCTCTGCAAAAAGAGGTAGTTTTACTTTTCCATTCTAATGCTGTAAGTTAGCAATTTTCAAGCTTTTTGGTCTCAAGACCCCTTTACACTCTTAAATTTTTTGGAGTTACTCCCAAGACATTTTGGTTATGTAAGTTATCTATTAATATTTACCTCATTAGAATTAAGATTCTGAAAATTATAAGTGTTATAAAAAATAACAATGGTAAATCCAGTTTAGGCTAGCAGATTATTTTTTAATGAGTTATTTTGTTAAGTTAATGACAAGATTGACATTATTGTGCACTTTTTAAAATCTCTTGACATCTGGGTTAGAAGATAGGTGAATATATATGTTAATGCATTCAATATTTTACATTATTTTTTCTGGCTGAACTATTTGAAGATTATCTGGCCTCATACAAGTATGTAGCTAAAAAATAAAGGGATATTTTAATAACATTTTCAGAGAATCCAAACATTCTGATTAATACTCCAAACTTTGACTTTTTAAATATTATATGTAATATGGAATCTGAATTTTTTTAATTGAAGCATAGTTGACACACAATATTCTATTAGTTTCAGGTATACAACGTAGTGATCAAACAAATCTATACATTATGCTATCCTCACTACAAGTGTAGCTGTTAGCATGCAATCCTATATTACAATACCATTGCCTATATTCCTTATGCTGTACATATCATCTGAGTGATTTACTCATTCCCCATCTGGAAGCCTGAAACAAATTTAATGTATTTTTGTATGATGTTACATTACAACTCATTAGTTTATCTTGCAGTTTGAATGGGTCTTTTACTCATACATGACTTTGTTGCATATGTATTGGAGATCGTTATTTCACTGAGTTATGCAAATATTCCAAATATTAACAGATTTCATTAGAAAATAGAAAAAATCCCTCACTTGTTAAGATTTCTACTGATCTCATCAGAAAAGACTTTATTGGGAAGCTGTCAAGCTTATAGTGGTAGATACAAGATTTCTAAAACTTGAATTTTGTCATTGGCAGCAAATCTTGCCAGTTGTTTTTCTTGAAGTTCACTTTGTGCATTTTCTAGAAAATGTCTGCCAGATAGCCAGTGTAAATAACTATAATTTATCTGTCAATTTTTGTCATGAAAGTAGTGTTCCATGAAATAAGTGCTAATTCAGCTCAAAACCGAAAGGATTGGACAAGTGATTTTCCTTGAGACAAACAGTATAATTTCGTATGCAACATAAGTCCTTTTTGCATACTTTCCCCTTTATCACATTGAATATTAAAAAGAAATGTACTCAAGGCTTGAGATTTAATAATATTAATAATTTTTACTACTAACAACATTTTGTAAGTGGTATTTGATTTTTTTTAGTTCCTGATAGTAAAGAATATAATAGTTACTAGTAAAATTTGATGTCATTATCATGATTCATGCAAAGATGCCAGTACTTTTAACCTGCATACTAGTATTGATACAATAGAAAAAAGTAAGTAATATCTTAGTATAATTTGGGGAAAACTTGACATTTTGAACTCCTTAAAAGAATCTTGGAATTACCTGGGGTTTAGAGACCACATTTTAAGAACCATGAATCTAATAGGTTTTTCTTTTCTAATTGCATTTACTAATTGCCTCCAATACAATGTTATACAGTAGTGGAAAAAGTGGATATCTTTATCTTACTCCTAATCTTAAGGATATTTAATCTCTTGTGATTCTCCATTAAGATACTGGTTTTAAGACCAAGTTGCATATATTTTATTATGTTTAAAAAGCATAGGGGCACTGGGTGGCTTAGTTAAGTATCTGCCTTTGGCTCAGGTCATGATCTCAGGGTCCTGGTCCCACGTGGGGTACTCTGCTTCTCCCTTTGCACCCACGCCTCACTTGTGCTCTCAGTCTCTCAGATGAGTATATCTTTAAAAAACAGTATATAATAATTCATGTTTTCCTAAATGTTTTTTAATCAGAAAGAAATGTTAAATGTTACCAAAGAGTAAAAGTTTTGATATTTTATTTTTACCTTTTTAAATTGATAGTCATAATCATATCATTTTTCTTCTTAGATGTTTTATATATTGCATTATATAAATGGACTCCCTAATCCATTAATATAGTTCCTGGAATAAATGTCATTTGGTCAAGATGTGTGTATATATGTGTATATATGTATATACACACACATACACACACACATATATATGTATATATCTTAATATAGAATGGATTTTTATTTTTTATTTAAAAATTTTTTTTAAAATTTATTTATGATAGTCACACATGGAGAGAGAGAGAGAGAGAGAGAGAGAGAGAGAGGCAGAGACATAGGCAGAGGGAGAAGCAGGCTCCATGCACCGGGAGCCCGACGTGGGATTTGATCCCGGGTCTCCAGGATCACACCCTGGGCCAAAGGCAGGCGCTAAACCGCTGCGCCACCCAGGGATACCCCTAGAATGGATTTTTAGATTTAGTTTGTTAATATTTTTATTTTTGGAATGATAAGTGATATTGATTTGTAATTTTATTTTCTATTTCCTTTATAGATTTGGATTTTAATTTTACACTTGCTTTATATAAAGAATTTGGAAGGGGCACCTGAGTGGCTCAGTGATTGAGTGTCTGCTTTTCGCTCAGGTAGTGATCCCAGGGTCTTGGGATCAAGTCCCACATAGGGTTCCCTGTGGGAGCCTGCTCATCCCTCTGCCTGTGTCTCTGCCTTTCTCTGTGTCTCTCATGAATAAATAAGTAAAATCTTAAAAAAAATAATTTGGAAGACTTACTTTTCTTTTCTGTGTTCTAGAATAATATATGTAGCATTAGAATAGTCTGATCACTAAAGATTTGGTAGAATTCTCCAGTGAGCCCATCAAAGCATGGAGCTTTTTAGTTGAGAATTTTTTCTACATTTTCTCTGCTTATGAGTAAAAAATCTGTCTTTTTAAGCATTCTATCTCTCATCAAGTAAACTTTGTAAACTGTATTTTCTTTGGAAGTTTTTCATTCTATATAGGGTCTTCAAAGTTATTAACATAAAGATTTGCATCATTTTTATTTTTAAATTTTCAATGGTTGGTTTCTCACTATTTCTTGTGTTACATTTTTGCTTCCTTTTCCTCCCCCTTTTAAAGTATTTTTTCACTTTTTTGAGAAACCCAAGAATTTGATTTTTAATTAGATCAATGTCTTTCTTTTTACTACTTCATTGATTTTGTCCTTATCTTTATTATTCCCCTCGCTTTATTTCTTATGGTCTACTTTGTTGTTTTTCTCTTTAGCTTATAGCTAGCTTCTCTAGCTCATTTATTTTTATCCTTTTGTTTTTTATTAACAAAAGCATTCAAGACTATAAATTTTTCTCTTATTTTAAATGTGTGCCATAATAATTTGCAGTCTTTCATTATCATTGTTTTTTAGAAATTCTCAAATTGCTATTTTTTTTCCCTTTCAACTAAGAGTTGTTTAGTAGAAAGGGGCT
The DNA here is from genome assembly GCF_018345385.1 of Vulpes lagopus. Lineage (NCBI taxonomy): Eukaryota > Metazoa > Chordata > Mammalia > Carnivora > Canidae > Vulpes > Vulpes lagopus. Next base: position 66,124,258 of record NC_054831.1, read on the forward strand.
TCTCCCCTTAATATACCATAGGAAAGGCCTTTTTGTATTTTATTTTATTAAAAAATTTCTAGGCTTACTGAATTTTTGTCAGATTACTATGTCTTTCATACTTCTATTTTTATGAAGCTTACACTTTTGGGACACCTGGGTGGCTCACTGGTTGAGCGTCTGCCTTTGGCTCAGGGTATGATCCCGGAGTCCCAGGATCAAGTCCCACATCGGGCTTCCTGCATGGAACCTGCTTCTCCTTCTGCCTATGTCTCTGTCTCTGTCTCTCTCTCTGCGTGTCTCTCATAAATAAATAAAATAATAAAAAAAGAGGTTAGTGAAAATTAAGTAAAAAAAAAGAAAAAGAAACTTATGCTTTCAGTATGACTAATATATGGTAAACTTTTGTTAATATTTCATATGTACTTAAGGTGAAGGTGTATTACTAACTCATGAGGATAAAAGTTTGATATGTATCTATAAGATGCAACTTACGGTTTATACAGTTTCGGTCTGCTATATCTTTACCTGGCTTTTGTCAGTTTAATCCTTGTACTGACAGTGGTGTGTTAAAGTATTTTTAAGTTATGTTTCTATCTCTTCTTCATGTCTCTTCATTTCTTCTTTATAAAGGTGGTTGCTGTACTAAGTGGTGCATGAATATTCATGAATATATTTATTATAAATTTTGGCATTGAGCATTAAAAATAGTTTTTATATGCTTAATTCTTTTTTTTAAAAAAGATTTTATTTATTTATTCATGACAGATAGACAGAGAGAGAGAGAGAGAGGAAAGACACAGGCAGAGGGAGAAGCAGGTTCCGTGCAGGGAGCCCAACTCAGGACTCGATCCTGGGTCTCCAGGATCACACCCCCGGCAGAAGGCAGCGCTAAACCATTGGGCCACTGGGGCTGCCCTGTTTAATTCTTTTGATTAGATTGTACTTCATTTGATATAAAACTCACAACTCCTTCTTCATTATTGGTTCAGTTTGCTTTAGATGCCTCACCTTTTCTGAATCACTTTGTTTTAGGTGTGTCTTTAATTATGTAGCATGTAGTTGGATCTTATTTGTGAACCACATTGAAGTTGTGTCTTGTGATTGGTTTGTTAAGCCAATCCACATGTATTCATATGGCTGTTGTATTTCAACTTCGTAATATTGCAATGCTTTATTTGCTGGGATTTTCCCCCTGTGATTTGTTTGCTTTGTTCTTTAATTTCTAAAATTTTCTTTGATATTTAGGAAGATTTGTATTTTTTTTCTAGTGGCTTCTTTTGCATTTAAAATACATTTTGTAATGTATTTTTAGAGTCAGTTATTTATTTCATGTTTTGTTTTCTAATTTGTCAGCTTTTAATTGTACCTTTGACCTATTGCCTATAATAACTATGAGCTTATTCAGGATCCCTGGGTGGCGCAGTGGTTTAGCGCCTGCTGTTTGGCCCTGGGTGCGATCCTGGAGACCTGGGATCAAATCCCAGTCAGGCTCCCGGTGCATGGAGCCTGCTTCTCCCTCTGCCTCTCTCTCTCTCTCTTTGTGTGACTATCATAAAAACAAAACAAAACAAAAAACCCGAAACTATGAGCTTATTCTACTTTATTTTTCTCTTTTCTGTGTTATGTTTTACTTGGACTATTTATACATTTTCAGAGCATACTTTGTTTTTTAATATCCTTGTCTTCATATTTATTTTTTGGCTTATATCCACATTGACATTTCTCCAGAAATGGTTAGATGATACTCATTTGCTTGTAGAATGCATAAGAAGGGCTTATGTGTACTGTATTCCATTAGTTATTCCATGTTTAAAACTGTTTTCTTAAACAACAAAAACAAAAACAAAAAAAAACAGTTTTCTTATACCTTGCTATTTGAAGGACAGCTTGGCTGCATATAAAAATCATGTTTCATCTTTCCTTTAGTTTTTGAAAATACTGTTCTGTTGTTGCCTAGTGTAATTTACTTTTGAGAAGTCTGATATCCATACAATTTTCTTGCTCTTATGAATTTGATTTTTTCCCCTTAGACTCTGTTTTTTCTTTATTTGTATAATCTAAAATTTTTTTAATAGGCTATGTCTCAGACCTGATCATTGAGGATCAGTTTTCTAGGATATCTGGTAAGCTATCAGATATCAGTCCATATGTGGACTATAGCAGAGGTTTTTAACTAAGAAAGTTACATAGTACCCATAGAGTCTCAGAAATATTTTCATGGAGCCCCTAGCACCCCCCCCCCACACACAAAAATGTATCATAGTTTACTAAGTACTCTGATCTAAACAACTTAAGTATTTATGTCCTAAGAACTTGGTGGCCATTTAAAAGTACTTGAGAGAAAAAAATTTTTCTCCTGACTCAAGTCACCTCCTTTAGGGGATGAGGCTATTGAACACTGTACAGTTTCTCAGACCTTAGAATCAAATTGGATACTGCCTGTTCCACATTGGTTCTTATATTATATTTACTTTTTATTATAACAACTATTGACAATTCAACTTTGCAAAGATTTCATGCCATGAAAAGAAATGTAGTACTATCTAATGTTGAATCTGTGAAGTCCTTTGAATCTGTGTGCTATTTTGAACTAGTTGTTTGTGTGAATTTCAGCAGATGTCAGATATTACTGTATTTTCCTCACAAGTTAAAAATATTCTGTGTTATGTCTATGAGTCCACTCTGCATACTGGTATGCCTCAGCATACCACTTGGAAAACATTGATTAGAACTCTTCTTTTACTTTTAGAAAGTTCTTTTGTTGTATTAATTTATTTTTATTTTTTATTTTTTGGAGTTTATTTTTTAACATTTATTTTTTAATATTTTACTTAAATTAAATTTGTTGGTAGAATAGTATAACACCCAGTGCTCATCCCATTTGTTGCAAAATGTTAAATATTAGTTCTTTTCCTTTGTAGTATTTTCCTATTTCAGGGACTCCAACTTATATTTGTTATGCATTCTTTCACTATCTTAACTACCTTCTTTTTTACTTTTCATATCTTCCTCCCTAGTTTAATCAAGAAATAATTAACACACATTATTGTATAAACTTAATGCATACAGCATAATGGTTTGATTTACATAGGTTGTGAAATATTACAATAGGTTTATTTAAGACGGGTATCTTCTTATGTAGGTACAATAAAAAGAAATGAAAGAAAAAAAGGAAAATTTTTGTTATTTTATGGCTAAATAATATTCCATTTATCATTCATCCATTGATAGACACTTAGGGTTTTTTCCTTCTCACCATATTTTCACTATTGTAAATAATGCTGCAGATTTGGAGTATAGCATGGGGCTGCAGTTATCTTTTTCAAGTAAGTGTTTTCACTTCCTTTGGATATATTTCTAGAAGTAGAATTACTGGGTCATATGGTAGTTCTGTTTATAATTAAAAATATTTTCCATGCTATTTTCCATAGTGACTGTTATCAATTTACAATCAAATCAGCAGTATACTAGGGTTCCCTTTTTTCTACATCCACAGAGCTTTTATTATCTCTTGTTTTTTTATGATGGCCATTTTAAGTCATGAGACGATACCTCATTGTGGATTTAATTTGTATTTTTCTAATGACTAGTTACATTGACCATCTTTTTCATATACTTGTTGACCTTTTGTTGACTGAGCCAGCCAGGGGGGACCCTCTTTGCTCATTTTTAAACTATGTTATTTGATTTTTCACTATTAATCTATATGAGTTCTTTATATATTTTGGATATAAATCCTATATCAGATATATGGTTTGCAAATATTTTTTTTCTATTAAGTAGGTTTTCTTTTCATTTTGATGAGTTCTTTTGCTGGACAGATTTGTGGTTTGATGTGAGCTTGTTTTTTCTTTATTTCGTTGCTGTGCTTTAGTATCATATCCACAAAATCATGACCAAGACCCATGTCCTTTATTCCTGTTTTTTTTCTGGGAGTTTAATGATTCGGGACTTAAATTTAAGTCTTTAATCTATTTTGAGTTAATTTTTGTGAGTGCTATAAGATAAAGGTCCAGTTTAATTCTTTCACATGTGAATATTCAATTATCCTAGAGTTATTTCATTTCTTCTAGGTTGATTTTTTGGTGTTTAGTTCATACTAATCTCATGATTCTTTCAATTTCTGTGGTATTCATTATTATGTCTCCTTTTTTTTTTGTTCATAATTATGTTGATTTAGATTCTTTTCTTCCCCTTCACTTGTTTAGATAAGGGTTTTAATTTCTGTTTATCTTGTCAAAGAATCAACTCTTGATTTGGTTATTTTCTGCACTATTTTTTTCTGTTCTGTATTTCATTTATTTTTGCTTTACTCTTTTATTTCCTTTTTTTTCTGCTGACTTTGGGCTTAGTTTGTTCTCCTTTTTCCAGTCCTTAGGTATAGAGTTAGGTTGTGTTTGGGATCTTTCTTGCTTCTTAATATATGGGTTTATTGTTATAAACTTTCCTTTTAGAACTGCTCTTGTTGAATCCTTCCTACAAGTTCTGGGGTGTTATATTTACATTTTTGTTTGCTTCAAGAAATTTTGTTTCCCATTTAATTTCTTCTTTGATCTAGTGGTTGTCTTAGTGGTTGTCTTTTAAAACTCACTTTCATTTTTCATTTTTTTCAATACTTGTTTTTATTCAATTTATTTGGAGAACATTTGTAATTTCATCATTATTTCTGATTTGATTTGTCTTCCATTTTTTTTTCTGAATTAAAAAAAATCTGAGTTCCATCATTTCTCTCTTTTTTTTGGTCATTTTGCTTCTTAGTTTTTGAATTTCTGTCTCAATATGTTTCATATCCCCCAAATACTTACTGAAGAATATTCAATACCATTGAAAATATTGTGGTATAGTCTTCTTTTGCTTTATATTTGAGTTTTCATCAGTTGAATTATTTTGATTCTCAGCTGGTATTTTCTACTTCTAGTAGTTCTGTGACTCAACTATCTTGAATAGGGCTGGCAATATTGATGTGTGTTGTGAGGTTTCTAGTTCAAAAACCCCTCATTTTTGCCACTCACATTTTATACATAGTTTATTTATAGATGGCTTCTTTGGAAAGTAGTGAGGGGTCTGTGTGTGGAGGGTATGTGTGCCATTCTTTTTTTTTTTTTTCAGTGTGTCCTACAGTATCCTGAATTTGCCTTTCTGGCTTTTTTCTCCCTTTATGGTGTAATTTCCAGTGGGTGCCTTTCTCTCCCTCTCTTTCTCAGCATTGCCTTTTCAAGACTGTCTGTTGTAATCCTATTCATTTTGATGTCCCTTACCTATAATTAACACTTTGATTTATTTGGACTTCTGTTCCCAGTATTTTCACATCTAGAGTAGACTTTCCTTTTTCAAGGATAATTGAGTATAATCATAGACTTTCCATTTCATTCTTCTCTCTTCTGTACAGTGTGTTCCCTGGATTCCGACTTACTGTCTTAAAGATTTGGGTTAGAATATTAAGAAATACCTCCACTGAAAAGTGGTGTCTGATTTTTCTACATAAAGCTAATTTGATTTCTGTAGTGTTCCTTGTATTCTGGTTATAATGTAAATATATGTTTATTTATTCTTATTTTATTTATTCTTATTTTTAATGTATATGTTTATTCTTATTGGTCTCTTTTTTATATTATTCCTACTGTTGATCTGTGTCATTTTTGGAAGATTATTTTGTAATATTTTATTCATATGATCACTATTTAGCTATATTCACTTTACTTTATTAAAGAATGAAAATTTAACACGTTTCATTTGTACTTCACATTGCCTTTAAGCTCTAATCATTTACTATAACCTATAAAAATGGCTCAAATAAACAATGTTGTTTTTTTTTTAACAATGTTGTTTTTATGGAACACTGGAAATTATATTCCATGCCTTGAAGTACTCAAATGTAAAAGTTTTAAGCAATGTCATGTTGATGAAACAAAACAATTCTGGGCCATCAGATTTTAGGTTTTCTACACAATTTACAGTCTTGCACTAAAGTTAAGATCTAAATTCTTTTAATATGGTTTGGAATATTTTTTTAAAATTGATCCTGCCAGATTTATAGCTCCAATGGAACTGAACTGTACATAATTCTCTACATGTACTAGGGTCTGTCAGCCTATTGGCATACCTCAGAGATGCAGTTAGTTTGGTTCTAGACTATCACAATAAAGCAAATATTGTAATAAAGTAAGTTAGATGATTTTTTTTTGGTTTCCTAGTATGTATAAATATTATGTTTACACTATACTATAGCTTACCAAGTATGAAATAAAATAGCATCATGTCTAAAAATAGTGTACATACTTTATTAAAAATACTTTATCGCTAAAATATGCTAACCATCATCTAAGCTTTCAGCAAGTCATAATTACTGATCATACATCATCATAACAAATACAATAATAATGAAAAAGTTTAAAATATTATGACAATTACCAAAATATGACACAGAGTCTTGAAGTGAGCAAATGCTATTAGAAAAATGGTGGATAAACTTTTTTGACACAAGGTTGCACAGACCTTCAATTTGTAAAAAAAATTCAATATTTGTGAAATACAAGAAAGGTCAACCACAATGAAATAAGGAATGTCTGCATTTCTTGGCTCAAATGGCCTTTGCCTTCCGTATTTTCTTGGTTAATGTAGAGTCATTTTTCAAGACTCTTCTTGGGTACTACATCCATCAGGATTCTTTCCTGAGTGACCTCCAGAGTAGGTAACTTGGAATGTGCATCCTTATGATCCTGTCAGCACCTCCATCATCACACTTTTCACAGTATACTGAAGTTACTATGTACATAATAGGCTGACACACTTGATTGAATATTTTAGGGGGAGGAGTCTTGCTTTATTCACTTTTTTTATTCCTATCAAGTATGACAACTGGGACATAATTGATTTTCAATAAGAATTTGTCAAACAGAATACCAAAAGTAAAGGCTCAGAAGTGCAAAGAGAATGTTTTGTACTTGGTTCAAAAAACTGTGGTCTCTAGAACGAAACCTAATGTGAGTAAATAAAATTTTAGAATAAGTAAAATGCCAGATTATACTTTTTTGTTAATGAATCCTATTTGCTGCCAAATGGATCAATTTTATTTAAAATAAAAAAGTGTTATAATGATAATAAATAGTTGCTGATGGACTTTTTTTCTAGCTAGGTTTATTACAGTGATGATACCATCTTGTATGTAAAACATTGAGAACCCTTACTTAAGTGTTAAATCTTATTCATTACAGAGTCCAGGTACTTACAGACTGTGAACATAAAAGAGAGAGGAGCTACTTGGACCATCTGTGAGTCCGGTCCTCACACTACCATGGTATTCTAGCCAGCTGAGCTGTTCACTTGTTAGAAATAGCATGTGAAACCACATTGAGATATCTTTCTAGTGGTAATAATAGTTTTGACAATTGCTATGCCCAGTACAGAGATAGCTCCTTGTTTATAAATTGGCAACATGCTATGGGATACTTAGTGTGTGAATATGGCCTTAACTGTTCCAAAAAATGTAAATCATAGAATCCTTGCTGCTTGCATACACACTAATTTTTAATATTGAAATCATCATTTAGATATCATTCCTAAGATACATAGGCATTTTGGGGCCAAACTAAAATGACAGTTCTGAAAAAAAAGTCACACCAGCAGGATTTTTCATTCTGATAAACTAACATGATGTGTAAGAAATATAAGTACATACTATTTTCAAGATCTCAGGTGGAAGTAAGTGAATTTTATCCAGCCTGCCCTTACTATATCTAATTTGGAAAAAAATTCTGAATATATATGAATAATTGACACACTGGCATCTATTTGTAACTCATACATAAGTGGATTACTTAGAAATTTACATAGCACAGAGTAATAGAGTAATAGGCATTTGGACAGTATATGTAGATTTATTTTTAATCTTTGCTTGTCATTGATTAACTGTTTAAGCCTGTTCAGAACACTTAATCTGTAGGCATCAGAAAGATTACCTCAACTGTAAAATGAGAAAGTTTCAGAAGACAATTTATAGACAATATTCTCCTGCCCTGTGAGTCAGATACACAATTTAGGGGTGATGGAAGGGGGGAGGAGGGCGGGTGTTGGAGGGGAATGGGTGACGGGCACTGAGGTGGACACTTGACGGGATGAGCACTGGGTGTTTTTCTGTATGTTGGTAAATTGAACACCAATAAAAATTAATTTAAAAAAATAAAAAAAATTAAAAAAAATTAAAAAAAATAAAGCTAAAACATGTATTTCTATTGATGTGAAACTGGAGTGTACTGAATTAAATGTTTTTGATAGGAAACTGAACATTATAATAGGAAAACATCTCCAGATATATTGAGATTTATAGTTCCAGGGAATTGTAATACCTTAGAAACATTTAAATTTGAGTATTTTGGGCAGCCTGGGTAGCTCAGCGGTTTAGTGCCGCCTTCGGCCCAGGGAATGATCCTGGAGACCTGGGATCGAGTCCCACATCGGGCTCCCTGCCTGGAGCTTGCTTCTCCCTCTGCCTGTGTCTCTACCTCTCTGTCTCTGTTTCTCATGAATAAATAAATAAAATCTTAAAAAAATAAACGAGTATTTCAATTAATAAGTCATGTCTTTTTTATATACACACCTGGGATAGTTTTAGATTCGATCTGTCTACATAGGAAGAAATTAAGGAAGGGATGCCTTTTGGAATGATACTAGGAATTTGTCTTGCAGTTATGTTTTTATAGAAATTGCACTGTTTTACTTATATATGTTCTTTTGTATTATTTTGGGTCGTTTGGAGAGGGTATGGGGATGATTGGTACCCCCTTAGACTTTTTACAAAGAAGCTTTTTAATAGGGAATCTTTAAATACCCTTTGGCTATCATTTTTTCCCCACTAATGCTGCCTAGAACTGAGTTCTAGATAGGTGTTTCAAAACCAGGCTGCTTTGTAGATCCTTGAAATGTTACAATAATGAGAATTTGGCTTATATTTACCGAATTTGTTCTTTATCTTACATGTCTTTAGTTGTAATATTTCATATTTTGATTTTACTTATAATGAGAGATATTTATAAAGGCTTTGTATTTATAAATCATAGATCAGGTTTTAGAGAAACATAGCCTTTTCAAACTATTTTAGATCTTCGTGGTTTTAAAACTTGGCACATCACAATCTTGTGAATACTTAAAAATGTGATGAATAGAGCATTCAGACTGGGCTTTCTGCAGGTCCTATTCCCAGTGGCAAGTTATTGCTAAGACAGCATGATCTTTCTTCTTTGTTCCTGCTTTGTGTTTGTCATTGTCTTGCTTCAGCTGCTAAGACCTCCATCAGAAAGTGAGGAAGTGATAAAGTTTAGATAATATTATTCTTTCTTCTTGAAGACTGAGACTAAAAATGACTGAAATGATCTTTTAATGCATTGTTAAAATTCAGTTATATTCTGACACATTTAGTAGCTATATACTTATCGGAAATTTCTTAGAAAAACAGAGACCTTTGTGGACCTATCGTTTAGGGGAGATTGGTCTACATCAAAAGATCTCTCTTTAAATAGAAAAGACTATTCTTTTTTATTTGCCTGAAATATTCTGTTTTTATGTCTTATTATCTAAAAAATTAAGAATGATTGTTTATCAGTAATTATACAAAATGTCCTAAGAGAGCTGGAGGAGAAATGAAAATGGCTTATGAATGGTCTAATTTTCTTTAGTAAAATAATTTGGAGAAGAAATGAGAGGGGTAAAAGCTTTTTCTACTATGTTGGTAAGAAACTTGCCAATCATCTTTGGGTTTAGAAGCATGATGTTACTTGAGTATTTTTTTGTTAGTGCCTTGTAGAATCACATCAGACAAATTTTAATTTTTTCCCCATGAAAAATTATTCTTATCCTCTGTATTTATGTTAATTATGAATAGATCTAGTTGAGTAGTATTCCATTGTATGAGTAACATAGTATATTATCCATTCAGCTGTTGATGAACATTTGAGTTGTTTCTTCTTGTTATTATTATAAATAAAGCTACTCTAAATACTTGTGTAAAAGTCTTTGTATGGAAATACTCTTTTATTTCTCTTATAAAAGTATGAAAGAAACAGTTAGATCTTATGGTAGCTATGCTTCACTTTTTAAGAAATTGTAAAACTTTTCTGAAGCAGTTGTACCATTTAGAATTTTAATAGTATAGGAGAGGTACGGTGCCTTCAAATCCTTAGTAACACTTGGTATGGTCAATCTTTTAAATTTTAAGCATTCTTTTTTTTTTTTTTTTTTTTTTTTTTTTTTATGATAGTCACACAGAGAGCGAGAGAGAGGCAGAGACAGGCAGAGGGAGAAGCAGGCTCCATGCACCAGGAGCCCGACGTGGGATTCGATCCCGGGTCTCCAGGATCGCGCCCTGGGCCAAAGGCAGGCGCCAAACCGCTGCGCCACCCAGGGATCCCAATTTCAAGCATTCTAAAAGATGTTTAGTGGTGTCTTATTGTGGTTTTAATTTGCCTTTCTTAATAGTGATGTTGAGAATCTTTCATTGTGCTTATTTGCTGTCTGTTTATCTTCTTGGGTGGATTATCTCTTTAGCTCTGTCTATTTTTGGATCTATTTATCTTTCGGCCAGTACCATACTGTATTATTGACTGCAGCATTTTTGGTAATAAGTTTTGAAATTAGGTGATGTTAGTCATTTTTTTCAAACTTGTTTTTATTACTCTAGGTCCTTTGCATTTTTATATGAATTGCAGAATAAGCTTGTCAATTTCTTTAAAAAAATTTTCTTTGGATATTGATTAGGATTGCATCACATCTGTAGCTCAATTTAGGGAGAATTGGCAACTTAACAATATTGAGTCACTTGACTCATGCACATAATACATATCTTTCTTTAATTTAGGTATTTCTTAATTTCTTTTGGAAAAGCTTTGTGGTTTTCAGTGTATAAGCCTTACATATCTGCATCAAGCTCATTCCTAAGTATTTCACATTTTAATGTTATTTTAAAAGACCCTGATTTTTACTTTCAATTTTTGGTTATTTATTGCAATTTTCTGCATAATGATCTTATATCCTAAAACTTTGCTAGACTTACTCTTACTACCTTATTTTAAATTTATGGGGTTTTCTAAATAGATGATCATGTCATTTTGTGAATAAGCATGATTTTGTTCTTTCAATCTGGGTGCCTTTTATTTATTTTACTTGTCTTATTGCAAGGGGAGTGCAATCAAAATAGGAAATGCAAATAAAACTACAATGAGATATCATGTCACAACTGCCAGAATGGCTAAAATCAACAACATGAGAAACAATAAGTGTTGGCAAGAATATGGGAAAAAAAAGAATACTTGTGCACTGTTGGTGAGGATGTAAGTGGTGCAGCTGCCTGGAAAACAGTATGGTGGTTCCTCAAAAAGTTGAAAATAGAATTACCTCATGATCTAGCAATCACACTCCTGGGTGTTTATCCAAAGAATACAAAAATTCAAAGGGATATATGTACTCCTATATTTATAGTAGTACTATTTGTGATAGCCAAAATATGGAAGCAGCTCAAGTGTGCATTGACTGATGAATGGATAAAGAAAATGTGGTATATTATTCAGCCCTAAAAAGAATGAAATCTTGTCATTTGCAATGACATGTATGGAGCTGGAGAGCATTGTGCTAAGTGAAATAAGTCAGGTAAAGACAAATACCTTATGATTTTACTTATAAGTAACGAAACAAATGAACAAAGGGAAAAAGTAAGACAGAAAGAGGCAAACCAAGAAATAGACTCTTAACTATAGAGAACAAACTGATGGTTACTACAGGGGAAGTGGGCAGGGGATGGGTTAAATAGGTGATGGGTATTAAAGAGGGCACTTGTAATGAGCACCAGGTGATGAATGGAAGTGTTAAATCACCACAGTATACACCTGAAACTAATATTACGCTTTATGGTAACAAATTGGAATTAAAATAAAAACTTAACATACAAGCAAAAATCTGTAGAATCTGTATTGACATCCTCTATTTCCTTCCTTATATTGGTAATTTGCATTATCAGTGTTTTTTTTTTTCTATCACTCAGACTAGAGGTTTAGACTTTATAGATTTTTCTCAAATATCTATCTTTTGGTATTATTGATTTTATTCTATTTTATTTTGTGTTTCACTTTTCCACTCATATTTATTATCTTCTTTTCTTGTTTTCTTTGGGTTTCACTTGATCTTTATTTCCAGTTTCCTTAGGTAGAAGCAGAATTCTCTGGTTTCAGACATCCTTTATTTTCTGATATAGATGTTACGTGCTATATATTTCTCCAAAGTTTTGCTTTATTGACACTCCGCACATTTTGATACATTGGTTTTCATTTCCGTTTGATAATGTTCTCTAATATTTTTTTAATCATCTTTTTTTGACCTACAGATTGTTATTTAGAATTGTCTTTGTTAAGTTTTTAAGTATTTGCAGATTTTTCAGAGATCTTTCTTTCATTGATTTCTAAATTCCATTGTTGTTCATTGTTGTCCACTTTGTATTACTTTAATCCTTTTGAATTTAATGAGATACTTTGTGGCCCACAATATAGTTTATCTTAGGAAATGTTCTGTATTCCCTCATAGAGAATGTGTATTATTACTGGGTAAAGTGTACTTAAGTGTCAGTTGGGTCAGTTTAGTTGATAGTATTCAAATCTTTTACATTCTTGATGATCTCCTGTCTATTTGTTCTATCAGTTGTTGCGAGAAGTACTGAAATAAGCAACTGTGATTGTGGATTTATCTCTTTTCTTTGTAGTTTTATCAACTTCTGCTTCATTTATTCTTTTAATTGAAATTTAATTAACATATATGCTTCATTTACTTTAAAGGATTATTAGGGGGGATCTCTGGGTGGATCAGCAGTTTGGCGCCTGCCTTTGGCCCAGGGCGCGATCCTGGAGTCCCGGGATCGAGTCCCGCTTCCGGCTCCCGGCATGGAGCCTGCTTCTCCCTCCTCCTGCGTCTGTGCCTCTCTCTCTCTCTTTCTCTCTCTATGTCTATCATAAATAAATAAACAAACAAACAAATAAATAAATCTATCTTTTAAAAAAGTATTATTAGGTGTAGGGTATTTAGGAAATTGATATCCTCCTGATGAATTGACTCCTTTATCATTATGAAATGACTTTTTTTTAAACAAAACTACTTTATCTGATATTAGTCTAGCTCATATGGGGGAGAAGAGGACATTTGCATGGGCAAAAGTGGCAGCAAAGACAGGAGATAGTTTATATAGAGGAGGATTGATCAAGCAAGTAAGTTAAGGATAACAGTACTAGGTTTCTCACTGTCTGAGAAAGACACACAAATTTGGAAAGAAGGACAACCAGAATATATGGGTGATGTTGGATTAGAATTACAAATATCAGAAATTCATGAATTTACTAATGAATTCATGGTTTTAGAGATAAATATAAATGTCCATATGTCTGTGTTTTTGAGTGTTTGTGTTTATGTGTGTCATGAATACTTATATCCCCTAGTTCTATTCACCAAGAGAGTCTGGGAATAACAACATACCAGTAGCAACCGATACATAACATACATCATTTTCTACTAAAAGGAACTGGGACTTCTTAGAGAAATGGCTGATTCTGGGATGGAGAAAGTCGAAGTATAAAGATGAGCCTGGAATATCTTGTATCAGTAAGGAGGTTCTCAAAGAATGAAGAGGTGTGTCCAAAATTTATAGAATTCAGCCTGTCACTCTCCAAATCTGGTTCAAATTTCTGTTGGAATATATAATGATAATTATGGATTTTAACCAATTGAATAATACAGTAAACCAGGAGTTAAATGAGTAATACATACATACATACATACATACATACATAAAGTTTTGATGAAGAATGGTATACTAATAAAATTCTACAATACTTTCCATAAAATGTTTATTAATTGCAAAGGAGAAAAAGCTATTTTATAGTGGAAAAGTCTGGATAATGCCACCATAATTAAGTATTCATAATAATGGGACAGTTTGAACCTGTGTGCCACCAGTTAGGATACAAAAAGAACACAGTATCGCTTCTGTGATATTCCTGTCAAATATGCATAAACTTAATCTCTTAATGGGAAAACATCAAGTAAATTGCAAACTGAATTAACATTCCATAAAATAACCTGTCCTCTTCAGAAAGGATGAAGTCTTATAAGAGTTGAAGAAATACTGAGAAACGTACAGAATGAAGTGGAATTATAAGACATGATAATATATGATTCTAAACAGTCTTTTGTTTCTTTTTGCTTATAGTGAATATTATGAGGACAAATGAAACTAACAGGGTCTCTGCATTAGATGGTAACAATATTAAGTTTCTGATTTTGATGGTTGTGTTGAAATTATGTGGGAGAATGTTCATCTTTGTAGGAGATATACACTAAAATATTCAGGTATCATGAGAGTATCCCATTGGCAATCTTTTCTTTTTTTTAAAATTTTTATTTATTTATGATAGTCACACAGAGAGAGAGAGAGAGAGGCAGAGACACAGGCAGAGGGAGAAGCAGACTCCATGCACTGGGAGCCCGACGTGGGATTCGATCTCGGGTCTCCAGGATCGTGCCCTGGGCCAAAGGCAGGCGCTAAACCACTGCGCCACCCAGGGATCCCGGCAATCTTTTCTTAATGGCTCATGATAAAAACTGTCTTATATTGTACTTGCAGTTTTTCTTTAAGTTTATGGAATGGCTAACTCAAAATTTCCAGTTTTCAAATAAAAATAAGTTTCAAAATGTGTCAGAGTTGTAATCTACTCTGAGTTGTGTTATTGGCTAATTTTAACATTATTCTAAAGAATGTAATGAATTTTTTCTTAAAAGCTTTAAGTAGCCTTGAACTATCTGGGCTATTTATGATAATAGCCTCTCTGGTATGAAAAGAGAGTGAAAACTTTTTTATGGTGAAGGAAAATGGAAGGATAGGGAGTTTAATTGATTTTCTCTGCTTTAAATAATTGTTACAGTAAAATATTGGCTTCCTTATTTCCAATCCAATTCCTAAAAGTATTTTATAACGTAAAATAGTTAAAATTATGCCCAAATACCTTAACAGTTCTGGTCCTGTATTCCTTGTTTATAAATGAGAGGGTTAAAGTATTCTCCAGCTCCGTGACAATAGATTGTACTATCTCTTAGGGGTTCATGTATAGAACTACTGGAGTCTGGTATGATTTTGTCACCATAAGGAAAACTCCTTAACAATAAAATGTCTTCCTTGTGGTTTGAAATTCCTAATATTATATCCATTACATAAGGTTAAGATTTCTTTTTTTTTTTTTTTAAGGTTAAGATTTCTTAAAGTGTCCTTTATAAAGTAGTGATTTTTTTTTTTAAGGATCTTGTGAAATACATAAGAAAACTCTGGGTAAAACTGATTTCTTTACCCAACTTTTCAAAACTTTAAAATGCCAAAATGCTTTCTGATTCTATAAGAGAAATATACAATTCATTTTTTGTCATACTTAGTTTTCCAGGAAACTCTTTTGAAGAGCACCTAATGGAAGTATTGTTTTATGGAAAATATTTTAGGAAGGGCTAGGTGAACATAAAGTCCATCATTAGAGAATATAAATGAATCAATTTCATATGTAAAATATTAGCTCAGAATACTATTTTGTATCAGAAAATAGTCCTGGAGTACTACCCTAAAAGTTGGCAGTAGCTCTACTCTCAAAATCTCAGGCCATGGCTTATTTTAGTGGGAGGACAGACTCTACAGTAACACTGAGTCCAAAGTTTGATCAGCCAAATGGTATCAGTGTCACATGGTGGAAAAAACACAGACTGGGAACCACGTTGATTTGGGTTACATCCAGATTCTTTCAATTCCATATTCTGTATTGTTGGTCAGCTCAGTAACCATTCTGAGTCTCAATTTCTTCATTGCCAAAATGGAGATGCATCAAGAATGATAATAGCAGTAGTTTTAGAAGCAGATATGTGGGTAACACAGCTAGGTACTATTCTAATCACTTAATATATATTAAATGATTTGATCCTCACCAAAATATCACTTAAGCTTTTCTTATTTCTATATAAAATTCTGACCATACAGGATTGTTGTGGTAATTAGATAAAATGTACAAAATGTCTGTTGCAGTGCCTGAGACAGATTGAGCACTTAGTACATACTAATCATCACCGTTATCATCCACATCATGAAGATCCTGGCTGCCAGGGATGCGTAGGTAGGGAAGAGGTGGAGTTGAAGAGGGTGTGGTAAGCTATAAAAAGGAGACTGGAAGAGCACTGTAGATAAATTTTAAATAGTTTTTGCAGTCTTCCCTGTGGCTAATTGTGGCCATAGCTTCCCACTCTTTATTATTTTTACACACTTAAAATCTTAAATTTCCTCCTACACTACGGCATCACTTTGAGCAAACACATGTTTGTTGATCCACAGATCTGTTTTCTATTAAATGCCTACTATGCATGGGTAATAATATAAATAAAATATGTTAGATGATCATAAGCACAATAACACAAAGAAAGTAAAGCAGGAGATAAAAAGTATAGGGCTGAGGGTGAGGTTAATTTTTATACACTTGCTTTCACACTTCTTTACAATTTCTGGAGATAAGTCTACACAGCATAGAAAAAGGCTAAAAGGGAAGAGATGGAGAGAAAGGGAAAGAATGAAAGTATAAAAACTGTGATTGGCATTTAACTTTTGTTTTATTCAGTCAAAAGAGTGGAATGAAGCAAAACCTCCCTCAGTACCTGAAATGCCTTTCTACCTTATACACCTGGGCACATTTTAAAAAGGAGTATTCTGAAGCCTTGATTCGGTCAGTCAGACAACCTGATTCCATCGACTTCTGTTTTTCCATGGCCTTAGGTATTTGCTAACCTAATGCCTCACAAATGACTAATATATTGCTGTGCTAAGCAGCATTTCTGCTGTCAGCGGTGCACCAGAAAATGAAGCACCTCACAAGGGAATCATTGAATTAAATGGTGCACAGTGGACTGGTTATGTTCTCTTCCACTTTGGAATGACTTTACCTTCTCAGTTCCCAAGTGAAATAAAACTTCTTCCATCTGCGCTAGACTTGTATTCTGAAGGAGTTTTGGGATTTATGATTCTTAGAGATGGAAGGCAGGAGCAATGAAGCACTAACAAAATGTAAATTGCCACAATGGCTTTTGTAACTGTTACTATTGATGGAGGAGTTAATTGCCTGTGTACTTCATTTTTAACTATTGAGCTTAACTCAAAACCGAAAAGTTGACAAAATTACAAAAAGGTTAGAGGAGAACAGAAGAAAACAATGAAGAAAAGAGATTGGAATTCAGAATGGTTTGGCAAGAAATACCAAATCTGTTTATCATTACTTTATTTGGTAGAATGATCAGAACCTTTTTAAAATTTCCATTTTTGGGAAGTTTGTATATATTATTACAGTAACTCTATTAGTGGACATTCATGTTGAATGTGCTGCTCTACTGTAACTAATAGTTTGGTTGCTAGATAAGCCATTTTCTGAAACTGAAGACAAAGATCTAAAAAATGGCAGTTGTCAACAGTGTGTCCCATACATAATACCAAAATATATATACAGTTTGTTCCTACAATTTGGCTAGTCCACTGGTCTGAGAGTTAATTCACTTGAAATGTTCCAGAATAAGAAAGCACTGATTTCTGTCTTGATAGAAAATAAATAAAAATATATGCAGGCAGTACGTGGTGTTAGATACTGAGGAATTCTCACAATTTTTGTTCCTGGAACCCATGTTTGGAACTATGATTGAAGAGGATGTGTCAGATTCAGGAAGACTGAAGCCTGTTGAGGACTTTATTTATGTCAGTTGGAAATTGTTTATAAATGTCAAGAATAGTACCTTATTAAATATATATTCCACAATGTAAATATGTGGTTCCTTATGAGTTTATTTTGTTGGAACATTTCTTTAGTCCTTGGAAACCTTGAGGACACATTCATAAAATAGTGTCAAGTTAGAAGCCAATGTGTACAATAAACCAATAAAAGTTATTATAAATTTTTCTTTTTGTCCACAGAAATGAAATAATTAGTGTAGCATATTAAGGAAAAAAATGTGAATGACATTTTCTACATCTTACTTTAATAATAATTCCACGTGTGATTGCCTTCTATTTACCTTTTCTAGCTCACTGGAAATGTTCTAGGATCAATGTACCTGGAGGTTTTGTTGAAAGCTTATAAATTTGTTTTGCTTTGTTGTAGAAAGTGCATACTAAGATGTGTTTTATTTCCATTACCTAGCCTGCTGTCCAAAATATTCATTAGTTTTCAGATTTTATGTTTTGGTTTGTTAATCTAGCTCTGTGTCTCTCCCAAAGTGCAGCCCCAGAGGATAGTCTGTTACCTTTTACATATATTACTCAGCCCCCTGTTTTCAAACAGATATAGGATTATATAACATCTGTGTTTATTCCTTTTAACTTTTTAAAACATTTTTTCTGGGATCCCTGGGTGGCGCAGTGGTTTGGCACCTGCCTTTGGCCCAGGGCGCGATCCTGGAGACCCGGGATCGAATCCCACATCGGGCTCCCAGTGCATGGAGCCTGCTTCTCCCTCTGCCTGTGTCTCTGCCCCTCTCTCTCTCTCTCTCTGTGACTATCATAAATAAATAAAAAAAAAAAATTAAAAAAAAAATAAATAAAACATTTTTTCTTCTAGCTAAGGTATCCTTTTACTTTTCTATTCCACATACTTCCCCTACTTTTTATAATTGTTCCCTACAGTAATGGCTCACATTTATTGAAACAGAATTTTTATATTTCTGAAAAAAGCACAGAAGCAAAGTCACATACACTGAAATTTAGCAGGAGGGAACTCCAGTTTAGTGAGGTATTTCAGTATTCCATTTACCGTTTAAATGAGTAGCTGTACAATACAGATAGACCAAAATTAAGGACTACCAGGCCACCCTAGGGATACCATATAGGATTTTTAGTCTCCTGAGATTCATCCTATTATATCTTTGATATGAATGATATTTAGAAATTAGAACTTGGGAATATTTAGGAACCATTTATGGTCTTTGTTGGGGTTGAATTTTATTTTCTGATATCCTTCATTAAGAAAACATTTCCTACATAGATGAAACTAGGTTGACTCAATGATAAGTTGTTGCACTTTGACTAATTAACATATGAATGGTTAAGACCTTAGCTTTTGGAAAGATACCATTCTTTTAACTACCAAAGAGAATCAAGTACAGTAGACTGGAATACTCCCTATTGAAAGGACAATATACTGTAGCATACCACATTTGGTCCCGTACTGAATACTCAAATTACAATAAATAGTACTGTAACAGTAAATGTCTATGTTTATTTTTTTAATGGTACCTTCTTTCTACTGGGTTAATACTGCTTTCAGATCTATGAAAGGAAAGGGAAGGGAAGAAAAGCAAAAGAAAAAAAGAAAAGAAAAGAGAAGAATGAGGGAGGGAGGGAGGGAGGAAGGAAGGAAAAAAAAGAAAAGAAAGGAAAAGAAAAGACAGGCCCATCTTTTCTTAGAATGTGGTATGACACACTTAGTCATACTTCCAGTATTTTTTTTCTTTGTTGACTTAATTGTAGCACTCAAGTTAGACAAATATCACACTTTTCTACCAGTTAGGTTTGTTTTGGTGTGATCTACTGATTCAGATCTATCTAAGCTTTATTGTTATTAGAGGTAAAGATGAACAAGAGAATTCTATTGATGAACCCATAGCAGAAAAACAGACTGACTTGAACAATGACTTCATGAGATGTGGTAGCACATTAAAATGTGTAGGGAATAAAATGAGCTGTAAGAAAGGCTGAAAGCAATGACTTTGAAGAGTAATTGCCATCACTGCCTGTAGCTTTCATCAGTGTATCTGGCCTATTTCACCTAGACTCTGCACTCCAAGGTAGAGACTTTGGTCATGCAAGTTCTACAGTTGAGGTGTGACATTACTTTGAGAAGAACCCATTTTGTCATGGTTCAAAAAAGATCCTTTGTTCTCTGCAGGATTTGTTTCAAAATCACATGTGAGAGTGGCAGTATAGATGAAGACTAGCAATGAATCTATAATTGTTGAGAAGTTCATGGCAATTTTCTTTTTGCCCTGTTTTTGTATGTTTGAAGTATTTTTAATAAAAGATTAAAAAACAATATAAAAACAAAAATGGAGTCAAAGGATAGATAAAAAAGGAAAAAGTCCTTTGTTAACATATGGCATCCAAGAAGAAAGTGTATATACATATAGTTCTGTTGTTTTAAACTTAAGAGATGTGTAGAATGTATTTATCGAAATTACATAGGCAACCTTTTGGCGAATGTATTTCTGGGGTCCTATCATTGGAGATTCCAATTTAGTAGATCTGTAGAGGGAATCAGATTGCCAGTGATTCTCATGTGCTCACAGGTTTGTGAACCATTGCCACTGTTAACTGGCTGGATTATGTCATGAAATTCATTTTGGCAAAAACACACTTCAGTAAAGATAAAAGAAAATGATAAAATTGATGAAATTCATTGACAGTGTTTCTTAAAGTAGAACTATAACACTTTATTGTAATTTGTACTCTATGATGTTGGTTTCCTTGGTTTCCTTCCTGGCAGGAATGTTATAGCTGGAATTTACTTAGACATCCCTTGTCCAGGGTCTGTTTTATAGACCTAAAACTCAACAGTTAAGTTTAGCAAATATTTATTGAAGACCTGTAAGGAACTAGGCATTATGTTTGGGTAGGTACTTGGAACACAGAAATTACTAAAAGTTATAGCTTCTGACCTGGAAAAACTACACTCTATTTTTTTACTTTCATTTCATTATTCTATCATACCATGTTGCCTCTCTTCACATCTTTCTTCTAACTATGTAAGTCTATTTAGCTTCAAAGAGAACATTAAATTTAAAATTAATTCTAGGGGCACCTGGGTCACTCAGTTAAGTGTCAGACTCTGCATTTTGGCTCAGGTCATGATCTCAGGGTCATGAGATTGAGCCCTGTGTCAGGCTCTGTGCTCAGTGCACAGGCTGCTTGGGATTCTCTCTCTCTTCCCTCTCTATCCCTCCCCCTTTGCTCTCTCTCTCTCAAATAATCAATTAGTAAAAATCTTTAAGTAAATAAAGTTAATTTTAATTAGTTAGTATTTCTCCTTATATATTAAAAAAACACTGCTAATCATAGAAATAACATCTGTTTACCACTAAGGAACGGTAGCTACTCTCCATGTTAAGAATTGTTCTCATACATTTTAGGGTTCCCACAGCATCAGCTTCTAAAGATGGCTTGGAGCCACAGGGGGAAAGATATGGTATGCCTGAGTTATTTTTTATTTTTTTTTATTTTTTTTATGATAGTCACACACACACACAGAGAGAGAGAGAGAGGCAGAGACATAGGCAGAGGGAGAAGCAGGCTCCATGCACCGGGAGCCCGACATGGGGTTCGATCCTGGGTCTCCAAGATCGCACCCTGGGCCAAAGGCAGGCGCTAAACCGCTGCGCCACCCAGGGATCCCTGGTATGCCTGAGTTATTAATCCTTGCCTGACATTAACTGGGCTCTTGAGAATGAACTGGGCATTTAAGAGCAAGTTTAGAGAAACCTGGCAGAAGGTAACTTCACCTTCTTAGGGTCTGTCGGGTCATAGGACCTTCTTGATGAATGGCATTCAAGGAGTATTGATGTTCAGTTGGTTGTATTTTTTAATTTAAAGTTAGTGTTAGAACATAACTCTTCCCCATGTGACTTTTCCATTTTCTCTGATCCTTGTAACAGCAAAAGAGATATCCAGTATCTAAAGAAAATGGAGTAGAAACTGTGGGTAGGCAGGAGCACAGAATTTTCTAGCCATTGCATATTAGCTAGGGAGTCAGTAATGGTCTTAAATGCAGAGTGGTTTGAATGGCCACACTTCTGCAAAGAGCCTTTCTCTTGGTTCTTTTTTAGGTATCCCTGGTTCTCAAGTTTCATATGTAAAAGAATTACTGTATATAGGTGTATATACTGTATATAGGTGTATATACATATTGATATACTGTGTTTTAAGGCATATTTTCTTAATTTTATTATGTAACATTTGACTGCAGGTCATTTTAGAGCTTAATCCTCGATGTGTAGGATGTGAGTGCTGTAGTGAGGTACTTGTCCCTCTATAACTAGGTGATTGGGCATGATATAACAAAGAAGGAGAATAAATGACTGTAAATTCATTTTTACTCAATAAATAAGAATAATTATTTATCACTTTCTAAATTCCCTCCAAAATGAGAATTGGCCAGAGACATGTTAACTAAACATATAAGCAGAAGTTATACATCAAAACATTTTACTCTCAAAGTACATAATGGCTGTTCGTTTTTAGTAAGAGAAGATAGTACCACTCTCTAATTGTGGGGTGATTTCCTGGAGCTTTGACAGAAAGAAAATGATTGAGAATGCTTCTTATTTGATGTCATTTGGGTTTAATTTCAAGTGTCCTGGGCCAAGTACAGACAGCCCAGACACAGCCTTCTCCCTCTACGCTTGGCAGGGTTTCTCAAGTGTTGCTTTTTTTTTTTTTAAACCTATACATTGTAGTTCAAACATAATATGGTTCCTGTGGAGGAAATGCATTAGCTCCATTTATAAAAACATTTTAAGGAGAGTGGTTTCCTACTAGAAATCAAAAGGGAGTATTTTATCTATAAAAAGTTAAAATGGAATTATTGAAAGCCAAAATAGGCTACTTGTATAAAATGACAACTAGAAGTAGATTTATTTCAAGTTTTGGCTAATCATCATAATGATAAATGTTTAGGTATTAAACTAATCATTTTGTGGCTAGCAAAATATATTTGTGAATTTAATTAGAAAGTGTGTTATGAGAAGAATTTGAAAGAAATATTAAAATAAGAATCCAAAATAGAACTCATTGTCAGCTTATTCTATTATTGCCATTTACTCAAAATCTATAATTATCAATTTTTTCTTACTGGAAACATATTCTTCCCTACTTTGCTCAGTCTTCTGTCATTGTGAAGCCTTGATGCGTATGACAACCGAAGTGACATCAAAAGTTGTGAGAAGTCCAGAGCTGTGGTGCCAGGTCCATTTCAGTTTTAAATAAGCAGTTCAATTTCTTTCATACTATGCAAAAAATGTATCTGAAGGAAACGAGGTCTGAATAGGAAGGACTTGAACCTTAGGTTAGACCTAGGTATCAGGCATATTTATTTCTGAATAGCTGGATCATCTTAGATATTCAACTTCTGTGTGACCCAGTTCTCCTAATAAAATTTTTTTTTAAATTTTTATTTATTTATGATAGTCACAGAGAGATAGAGAGAGAGGCAGAGACACAGGCAGAGGGAGAAGCAGGCTCCATGCACTGGGAGCCCGAAGTGGGATTTGATCCCAGGTCTCCAGGATCGCGCCCTGGGCCAAAGGCAGGCGCCAAACCGCTGCGTCACCCAGGGATCCCTAGTTCTCCTAATAAAGTGGCATAAATATCACCTCCTTTACTACTACATAAAGTTCTTGTGAGAATAAAATGGATACTAGATGTGAGAAGGGCAGTACAAGACAAATATATGTAAAATGAGATTCTTGATCCACTGTTTTTATATATCTGATTTTTCCATCCTAAGCTTTTTTCAAATTTTTTAAAAAGCCAAAATCAAATGTACCTTCGTTACTGATGTGCAAGTCAGGGAATGGGCAAGAATCAATGTGAGGTTTAGGAGAAGTCAGAACAAAAAGGATCTATCTGATGGTGAACAGCTGGCTAGTTAGAAAAGTTCTATGAAATCTTTTATTTTTAAATAATTTTTCTACACATTATTTTTAGAATATTGCACAAACCTCTAGGATACTGGAAGACCTCAACTGTTACAAATAATTCACTTATTCAGACTATAAGTGCAGTCTACGGATTTTTTGCAATGTTATATTTCTAGAATAATCCAACACAAACTTTTAAGTTAGTATTGAACAGAGAGAAAGCAAATTAGTGCTATACTTGGATATCTTTGGCATAAATATATGATTTACTAGTGGCTAAAATTTGGTTCAATGCCAAAGATACAACTACATTTTGCTATTAATATTTCATTACTCACTAATGGCTTTTTGCATAGGAATAGAAATTTCTGGGGTTACGAGGCAATATAATAACAGTTCCTCTTGTGGATGTTATAAATGATGGAATATTGTTTTTATAAATAACTGTTGACTTTTTAATGTTACTCATGAATCTGACCTAAAATATCTTAACATGGTAACTGGAATATTTCCTCGATTATTTATTACAATAAAATCTTCCACTGTTATAGAAAAAAATCTTCCACTGTAAAAACTTCCACCTGTTAAGGTCCTATGGAATTTTTTTAAACACAAGAGTTTAACGTTGTTGGTGTTTTGTCCAGTAACTAAGCCCTTCTCTCTAGATAATTACTTCCCCACACTGTCCAGGGAGTTGCAGAGTCTGAAGGAAGGCTATTCTAATAAGGTCTACTGTTATTTTCTTGAAGCTTCTAGAACAATTGTTACCATTTTGTTTAGTTCATGGATAACCTAGTACCTTGGTTGTGTAATGTTTAGCTTCTCTGAGACAGTCATTATACTGTTAAAATGAAACTTGATATGTATCAGGAATTAATTTTTTATAATTTTTTATAATTCTTAATAATCTTTTAAAATTGGCAGTCATCAGTATGGCTAAATGATTCCACCATTTAGTAGTTGTGTGATGTTGGGAAATTTAAAGAATTTTCTAAAAAAAAAAGAATTTTCTGTGATTCTGTTCCATTGTTGACAGAAAGGGGGGATAACAGTGGTACCTTAAAGATTTGCTATAACGATTCAATAAGAGTTCCTTACATTTTAAGTGGTGAACTTAGTACCTGCACACAGTAAACATCTGATAAAAATTAGCTGTCGGGACTATTATTATTAAATGTGAACATGGGTAATTGTCATAACTGTTATTGCAAAGGATTTGGGTCATGTAGCTATAAATATGTTTGCTCAAGTAATTGAACAGGCAAAAATAAAAAAAAATAATCCTTGTATTTAGCTTGTTATTCTATACAAGACAAAAAAGTGGATAGCTAATTTATTTACTTGAACTTTGACATTTGAATTCATTATGATTTTTCAAGATAAAAAGTACATAGATAATAGAACTAGAAAGTATTTAAAATCTAACGGCATTGCAGATATTTTGAATGATACCTGTTGTGCATAAAAAATCCATTTATGTTGTGTCCTTTATTGTGATTCAGTCAGCTGTTACAGTAGATACTTCTTGTTGCCTCAGCAACCACCACCCCCTACCTCTCTTTCTCTTCCTTTTTAATAGAATTCTGATTCTATTCAGGTATCTGCTTACCCTTAGAGACCCAGGGTAAATCTTACTAAATTTGGTGCACTGATCTATTCCTCTTGCCAGTAATTGGTTTAAGTAAAGGCACGTTCTAAAGCAGTAGCTAATGAGACACAAAGGAAAGTCTGCTGAAGGGATTCTGAGAAATGTTTTACTTGTTCTAAAACGGAAAAGGTCTTCTTTTTGCTTCTGAACACTATGATGTTTGGAACTGTTGTAGCCATCCTGTAATTATGAATTCCTAAGCTTCAAGACAAAATCGATACATGAAGATGGCAAAGCAATAAGATGCAGCAAACTTGGGTCTTTGAAGACATGTTAAGGCATTGAATTAACCAACATTGGAATTGCCAACCTCTTGGCTTCTTTTGTAATAAATTCTTTAGTGGAGTCATTTATTTGAGTTAGAATTTTCTGATATAGCTAAAAACATCCTGAATAATAAAAGCAAGCATCCTAAATATTAGCTAAAAGCATCCTAAAAATGTTACTTATTGTATCTTTTTTCATATAATAGCATGTTAAAAATTGTGTACATGGAAAATATAAGTAATTTATAACTATGAGGATTCCATGGATGCATAAATTCTTATATAGAATATTTTCTGAAAATATAGCAGCCTTTGACGTCTTTCTCAAATAGAAGTAAGACAATTTCCCAAAATTATATATTGGCAATACTTGACAATATTTGTTAAATTAAAATGTATTAAAATTTTGAATTTTTAAAATTTATTAACTTTCAAAATTCTTTTACTCTAAATATACCATATATACAATAAACTGCACAAATCATATTTGACACTAAAAATGTTTTTAAAAGTTTTTAGCAGTTTTTATAAAATGAATACTCATGTAAATTACCACCTAGATCAAGATATAGAGAACATTACTAGCTTCCCAGAATCTTCCAGTCAACACCATGCCCTCATTGCAAGGGTAACCACTTTTAAAACACCATAGGTACATTTTCCTGTTTTTGAATGTTACATATTTGAGTCATGTACTTTGCATGCTTTTGTATCTGACTTCTTTTGTGTAACAGTTTAGAATGTTACATGCATCCATGTTATGCATAGCAATAGCAGTTTATTTTAATTTTATTTAGTGCTCTATTAGATGAATATACCATAATCTATCCATTCTAATATGAAGGACATTGGATTTTTGGCTACTATGAATAATGTAGCTATGAATGTTCTCATATACATCTCTCAGTGTATATATATTCATACATTTCTATTGAGTATATAATTAGATGTGGAATTGCTGGGTCCTAAGGTTAAGTAAATATCCTTCTGTAGTAGATATTGTCAAAGAGTTTTCTAAAGTGATTTGATCAGTGTACCCTTCTACCAGCCATATATGAATATAAAATTTGCCTTACATGCTTGCCAACATATGATATCAATTTTAACTTTAGGCTACCTGATATTATGTAGTATGTCTCTTGTAGTATTAATTTTCATGTTTTTAATTATTTTTTCATATTCATTTTTATTTTTTAGAGAAGGGCAGAGGGGCAGAGAGAGAGAGGGACAGAATCTTAAGCAGTCTCCACCTCCTGTATGGAGCCTGACCTGGGACTCTGTCTCACGACCCTGAGATCATGACCTGAGCCAAAAATCAAGAGTCAAATACTTAATCAACTGAGCCACCTGGGTGCCACTTAATTTTCATTTTAATTATCAGTTCTCTGATAACTAATGAAGTTTAGTGCCTTTTTATATGTTCACTGAACATTTGGATATCCTCTTTTTTGAAGTTCATCTTTAAGTCTTTTAATATTTTTTCCAAAATGTGTTTCTTTTATTATTATTGACCTACAGAAATTAGTTTTATATTCTGGATACATCTTCTTTGTCAAATTCAAGTATTAAAATATTTTTTTTTTGCCTGTATAGCTTGTCCTTTCACTCTGTTAATGATATCTTTGTGGAGAGAATAAGGTTTTAGTTTTAATAAAGTACAGTGTATCACTTTTTCTTTGTAGTTACTGTTTTTGTGTTGTGACGAAATCTTTGCCTAAGATCTAAGGTTATGAAGACATTCTTCTCTGTTGTCCTTAGAAGATTTATTTATTCTTTCATCCATCTGGAATTGATTATTATGTAGGTGTAAGTTGGGATAAAAGTACCTGTATCTATATGTATATTCAGTTGATCCCTGTGTTTTGCAAATCAGGTGGATTTATATAGATCCATTTATAAAGTGGAGAGACAGAAGATGAACTATGTAGAAAAGAAGTTAAGAAACAGAGAATATAATGAAAATGTACAACACAGGTAAAATTGAAGTCCTAAAGGAAGAAGAAAGGAACAATGAACCAAATCAATCATTGAAGAATAGTGACTGTGAGAATACTGATGAGAAACATCAAGCATAGATTGTGGAAGTCAACCTTAAGTAAGATAGAACTATAACTAGTGTAATGGAGGAAAACAAATGCAAAGACAAAGTCTTAAAAACATCCAAATAAATAACCAGATAAATTATCAAAGTAGCTACTGGAAGACTAACAATAGGCTTCTTATCATATAAGGTGGAAGCCAAGAGTCAATGTAATGACATCTTCAGAATGTTGGAAGAAAGTAAGTGCTGATTTAGAATGTTACATCTTTCATAAGTGAAGTGAAATAAACACATTCTCAGACCAGCAATCACTAAATTAATCATCAGAACAACACCAAAGAAAATATTAACAAGTAATCTTCAGGCAGAAGGAAAATGATCCCAAATGGAAGTCTGTACATAACAGGAAAGATTGAAGCAGAGAAAGATTGAACATGGGTAGATATAAATGAATATTGACTGTACTAACCAACAGTAATAATGTTCTGTAGAAATATGCTAGAATATAAATTGAAAGAGAAGTTACTTGTCTATTTTAATGTTCATGCATTATCTGGGAAGAAAATTTATATTAGATTTTGATAAGTCAAGAATGGGTATTGTAATCTCTAGGGAAACATCTAAAGTAATAGTAAGAGGATAAATAACTATGAAGATAACATATAGAAACACTGAAATCATAAAAATGAATCCAAAAGAAAGGAATCAAAAAAAGATGAAAGAACATCAGTATATCTTTAGAGGATTCACTTGAGGTGGGAGTGCCCATTGGAATATCTCAGCCAACGTATTACTAGCAATGGAAATTCCTTTGTTCTTTTTGACATAAGCAAACCAGTAATTTTCCCCTTTCATAAATCAGTATTTTTTAAAAAGATTATTTAGTTAGTTATCTATTTATTTATTTGAGTGAGGGAGCGAGAGCATGTACACACAGGTGAGGCAAGAGGCAGAGGAAGAGAGAGAAGCAAGCTTACTGGGGAAGGAGTGGGGGAGCCTGACTTGGGGCTTAATCCTAGGACCCTGGGATCATGACCTGAGCTGAAAGTAGATGTTTAACTGACTGAGCCACCCAGGAAGCCCTCAAAAACCAGTATTTTTAGTATTTTTCTAACAAGTAACATTTGCTCTAGATTTTGGCCTGACACTTTATAGATTTGTGCTAATCTTTTGTAGCATTTATCCATAATTCAGTCCATCCTTTAATATGTCTTCTGAAAAAAAGTAAACACAAAAAAATGAAAATCTAAGTGTATGTAGGATCTGTTTTCTGACCCCCCCTTCCTTTAAATGTCTCTACTTTTCGCTTCATAATCAGCTGTGATTTAATTGATAGAGCTCCTGCTACCTAGTGCTTTTGAATTGTTTTCTCCTCTAGCATCATCTTTAATGATACAAATATACTGTACCTCCATATCTTCCCGAAACATGCAAAAATCTAGATACACTTCCGTCTGAGCATAATTTATTTTATTCTTTGGGTATTAGTTCTCTGTAATAGCATTCTAAATTACTTATAGGTTCTTATTTCTTCACTTTTGTTATTAAGATCTGAAGTGTGTACCTTGTCTCTAGCCATTTAAATACTGAAAGGGAGCACTTTAAAGCCTAAAGGCCAGCATGCTTGCTATTATCCTCCACTTCCTTACATCTTTCTCTTTCCTGTTCCTTATTGTTTCTTCACCTGTGTAGTATCTTGCTTTCTTTGGATCTGATAGTCTTTCTTTAATAACTTCCAGAGATGTGTTTTTCTAAATAATTGACCATCTTTGCAACTCTATTTTACAACTCTATTTTTAATAAGAAAAGTCATGTAGTTTTTTTGTAAAATTTTGGAAGGCACAGAAAATTGCCACAACAAAAATGAATAAAAAGCACTTGAGGGGATCCCTGGGTGGCTCAGTGGTTTAGCTCCTGCCTTTGGCCCAGGGTGTGATCCTGGAGACTGGGGATCGAGTTCCATGTCTGGCTTCCTGCATGGAGCCTGCTTCTCCCTCCTCCTGTGTCTCTGCCTCTCTCTCTCTCTCTCTCTCTCTCTCTCTCTCTCTATCACGAATAAATACATAAATAAATCTTAAAAAAAAAAAGAAAGCACTTGAATGTTACCATCCTAAGAGAATCACTATTAAAATTTTAGTATATGTTCTTAGGGAATAAGATATAATTTTCCTGTTGTTTCATACAATTATTCTGTCTTTGGAATCTATCCTTTCTTGGCTGATGGTTTTATAGTGATAGAGATTAGTTACTTGTTTCCCACAGCTTTGTTTTATATAAGTTGTAGTGTAAGAATGAGGACTGGGCATCCTGGGTGGCTCAGTGGTTTAGCGGTGCCTTCAGCCCAAGGCCTGATCCTGGAGACCCAGGATCGACCCACGTTGGGCTCCCTGCATGGAGTCTGTGTCTCCCTCTGCCTCTCTCTTTCTCTATCATGAATAAATAAATTAAATATTTAAGAAAAAGAATGAGGACTAAGTTCTTTAATTTTTCCAAATAATTCATATTATGTATTGTGGGGCTCCATGATTTTTCACACTCCTTGCTTTTTTTTTATTTTAAAGATTTTATTTATTTATTCATGAGAGACACAGAGAGAGACAGAATCATAGGCAGAGGAAGAAGCACACTCCCCATGGGGAGCCTGATGTGGGACTCAATCCCAAGGCCCCAGGATCACAACCTGAGCCAAAGGCAGACACTCAACCACTGAGCCACCCAGGTGCTCCTACTTGGTTTTAATGCACTCACAGAAACTCAGTGCCTCTTGTTGAGTTCCTGTTGCCAGCCTCAGCCGTGAGGGGAATATGCTAAGAGTAAGTAGGTCTTGAGCTTTCTTCATCTATAGACCAGATTGCATTTTCATGGGCTTCTCATAGACTATTCATCAAGTCAGGTAAAGCAGCAATGAAAGTCTCTGATTTGAGCAAAATGAGACTGTTTAGGTAACTAGCAAATTTCTGTTTCATAGGAGAGTAAGATTTAGATCTTGGTCACATGGGAGGAGTTTACTTTGCCTTGTTAGCCCCCTTTTAATCTGCTCAGGTATTAGAAATGAACATTGTGTCTTTAAGCAACCTATCCAGAACTTCTAACATTTAATGTTCAGACATTTTAAGACATAAAGGAAATTTTGACTCTTGCATATAATTTAAGCTTCATTGGAGGAGGAGGAGAGTAAGCAGATGACTAAAACCTGAGAAGATTCCTGATTCATTTAATTTTGTTCAACTCACTTAAAATTGAATATAAAAGACCTGTTTTGACTACATCTGTTACTATCTATATGTTCTTATGAAGATACTAAATTGTCTAAATCTGTTAGCATAATTCAGTTATTCTGCTTATGGAGATGATACTACAAATTTTATACATATAACTTACTTATTTTATGGTTAGGATTTGATCATAGAATCTTAGAGTTGGTGATCTTACAAGTCATCCCTGATTTATCAAAATCTTCTTTAGCAGTTTCTGAAACTTAGAATGCATAATGATTGAGGCACCTGAATGGCTCAGTGGTTAAGCTTCTCCCTTTGGCTCAGGTCATGATCCCAGGACCTGGAATTGAGCCCCACATTAGGCTCCCCATTGGGAGCCTGCTTCTCCCTCTGCCTGTGTCTCTGCCTCTGTGTGTCTCTCATGAATGAATAAATAAATGAAATGAAAAAGAAAAAGAATGCATGAAGATCATCTAAGGTGATTTTGAATAGTTCATATCCCTGGACTTAATTCCCAAGATATATTTTCAATTAGGTAGATATAAATGTGTCCCAGAAAGCTTGACAAGCACCCATGGCAATTCTTAGGCAGGTGTTTTATGGACTGTTTTTAAAAAAACATTTTTTAAGGGCACCTGGGTGGCTCAGTGGTTGAGCATCTGCCTTCGGCTCAGGTCATGATCCTGAGGGTCCTGGGACCGAATTCTGGATAGGGCTCCCTGCAGGAAGCCTGCTTCTCCCTCTGCCTATGTCTCTGCCTCTCTCTCTGTGTCTTTCATGAATAAATAAAATAAAATCTTAAAAAAATTAACTTGTTACTCATAGCACATAATTATCTTGCATAAGCTCTGTGGACTTAGGATCATTGAAAATTGTCAGCAAATTCCTAAGAAATAGGAAAAATATATTATTCTCATTTCACAGAAGAGGGAAGTGCTATTAAATTATGTGTTTTACTTAAGATCATTATACATATCTAGTAACAGAGCTGGAATATAACTGAGACCTCCTACACTAATATGAAGCTACTGGGTCACATTTGCCTTCATTGGTATCTGAATTTCCATTATTGCTCTGTGCTTGGCATTCTTCTCAAAAGAAACATTCATCAGAACTCATTGCTTTGAAGGTTCAAGCAGTTGGAAACAGTCTTCATATTGTGCAGTATTAAATTTAAAATAGATCACAAAATTTGAAAACAGAGAATTCACTGGTCGTATTTCTCATGTTATTTTGTTGAGGTGGGAGATCAAATTAAGAACTAATTATCTTGATTTTTTAAAAAGGTTGCAGAATCTCATTCTCCACCTGTTTTATGGTTTGATCCATTCAAGATTAAAACATTACAAATGCCTTGTATTAGAAAATAAATGTCTAAACATGAAGCATTTACACCATCATGACTATAAATGCTAATTCTTTTCATAGTTACTATATTCAAGTAATGCAGCTGCATTCTTCGAAATGAATGCCATTTGCTGTATTTAACCCTGTCTTGAGATGGAAGCCAGTGTTCGTTTTTGCCAGGTAAATAAGGACAGACTCCATCTGTCCTGTATTGCCACAGCAGACCATCTAACCTATCCCTCAGAGGTCCTGTCAGGCAACATTTTGCGAACAGAGACAAAAAGGACCCTCCTGCTGGCTGACCAGTAGGAACTCTACTAAGCCTCTCTCTGATGGAAGCCTTTTTCTTGCCCATCTTACTGTGTGGCAAGTCTCTTGACAAGCTTTCTGACTTTGGTCATAGAACAAAAGTTAAAGATGTCTTTTAGGACTTTGATCTCTTGTGCAGGCAGAAAGAGTACCCTTTGTGACTCCAAAGCCTAAGTCTGGAAAAAATCCATATTTCTCATAATCCTATAATGTAGCCATTTGTATTTTTATGAATCATAAATTTAAACATAAGCCAGATTTTAAAATTGCAAAGGAAAGAAAAGATCTGCTATTTAAACATAAAGCAATATTATCTCCAGTTTCATAATTGTTATAATTTATGATCATTAATAATTCAAATATACTAAATCGTGTTATAAATCTGCTTGTTTTTCTTTTGTTTCTTTTTTGGGAAGTCATTAGTATTAGCTATATTTATCTTGGAAAAATCAAATTTGCAGGATTCTATTGGTTTTCACCATAGTTTGTACTTCAGCTATATAAGATGTCTTAAGAAGAGCTTTCTTTGTTTTAGAGATAGGGAAACCAAGGCAGATATAGCCCAAAATAACTGATTCTATTCCAGAAAACCCCCAGAGGGTATCACAATCCATTTTAACATTGGGCAGCAAGGCATTTGCAGGATGAAGTATGTGTGTAGGGCTGGTGGGGGGTAGAGGGACAATGATATGGTGTCTAGAAAAGTGTTGGATTAAAACCCTATGAGCAATTTGTGCTGCTTCTAGAGCATACTGAGCAGAAGGCATAATGAGATAATGAGGAAAGTGGAGTTTAAATGTAGCATATCTAAAGTCTCAATCCTGGAGCAGAGCTGCTGACCCAGATCACTCCTAAATGGATTTAGCAAGGCTGTGTTTATATATGCAATGTATGATGAGAGTTGCATTTTTACCAAATTACCCCTAAGAGTTTCAATAGCCATATTTTAAGTTCTTACAAAGCTCTCGTGTTTCTGGGTGCTCTCATAATTATTTTATTATGAACAAAGAAATACTGTTCTGGGAAGACAAACAACTGGATATGATTTTATTCAATTTTAGCTTTAATGCTCATAAAATCACCTGACAAAGTAAAAGCCACCAACCTACACTCCTTGAAAAAAGGCAAACCACTTTAACATAGATTTAGAAATCATTCCTAATACTTTAAAATTATGTGCTCATTATAAGCAAACTTTCTTCTTTTGTATGTCTGAAAGAATTAGTAATTTTAAAGATAATTTTTATAAAAAAGATGGAATCAGGCACATAAGATAACATTTCATTTTGTAAGTGTTCTCAAATGTATATTTAAATTGTCCAACTTTATTCAGGTATATCTGTTCCGGATAGATTTCTTGGGTCTTTTGTAAGATATTCCATTCTTTCTATGGGGCATGTAAGAAAAGAAAGAAAATGCAATTT
Organism: Vulpes lagopus; assembly: GCF_018345385.1. Lineage (NCBI taxonomy): Eukaryota > Metazoa > Chordata > Mammalia > Carnivora > Canidae > Vulpes > Vulpes lagopus. The sequence continues at coordinate 66,158,208 of NC_054831.1, forward strand.
GATAAATATACATGGTATTGCATTTCTGATGGCAAGGCTGAATTCATCCTTTTGTTTTGTTTTGTTGCCTATGGAGACTTGTTGGGGAACAATTCCTGAAAAAAATGAAGAAAATATATCAGAGTTTTGAATCACAGAACTTGAACCTGCTCATTTCAACAGATAATGAAAGATCTAAATTCTGTTTTCTGGTATCCTCCAAGGTATGTGACACAGGAATGAAAAGCCTGGAGCATCAGATTAGGAACACAGATGTGGAGTCAGATATACCCAAATTCAAATCGTGGCTTGATTTTCATAAGTTGTGGAACCTTAGAAAAGTTACATAACCTAAATAATACCCAGCCGTCTCATCATTAAATTAATAATGATTATAATTCCTATGTCATAGAGTTATGTTGAGGATTAACTGAGATCCTTGTAAAGTATTTAACATTTCTGGTCCCTATATTAGTTTTCTATTGTTGTTATAACAAATTATGATAAAGTTAGTGTCTTAAAACAACACCAATTATAATCTTCTGATTCTGTAGGTTAGAAGTCTACTACAGGTCTCACGGTCTAGGTGCATTCTCTTTTTAAGGCTCTAGGAGAGACTGTTTCCTTGTCTCTTCTAGCTCCTAGAGACCTTTCACATTTCTTGGTTCATGGTCCCCTTCCTTCACCTTCAGAGCAAGAGTGTAGCTTCTCTTTGACCCTTCTTTCATTATCACACTTCCCTCTGACTGGAACCAGAAAAGGTTCTCCACTTTTAAGAATCTGTATGGTTAGATTAGACCCATTCTGGTAATCCAGGATAATCTCCCCATTTCAAAGCCCTTAATTTAATAATATGTGCTGAGTTCCTTTTACCATATAACATTGATAGGTTGCAGGAATTAAGCTGTGAGTGTGTTTGGGGGTTCCTACCACAGTACCTAATGCATTATTGGTAATAGTAAATCCTATCATCATCATTGTGAAAGCCATCATTTCTGTCTTGATCATTTTGCATTTGGTATCTATTAAGAGTTTAAAAATACTTGTATCTTTTATTTTTTTAAATAAAGGACTGTTTAGAACGTTGGAAACATTCTTTATGAAGTACAGATAATGGCATAGGTGACGTATGTTAATAATTCATTCATGTGTTATATTTTCCCAATATTTCAATGTATTTTTACATAGTATTTTGAACTTTTCAGAACAATTACAGCATTTTGAAATTGAAAATAATGTTGGTGAGATGTCTGGGTGGCTCAGGGGTTGAGCATCTCCCTTCAGCTCAGGGTGTGATCCTGGAGTTCCAGGATCGAGTCCTGCTTCAGGTTCCCCATGGGGAGCCTGCTTCTCCCTCTGCCTGTGTCTCTGCCTCTCTCTGTGCGTCTCTCATGAATGAATAATAAAATCTTAAAAAAATGATGTTGGTGATTATATGGACCAGTTATAATTTTATGGATGGGAAAGCAGAAGAATAAGCAAGCTTAATCACCTGACTATAGTTATACAGTTTGTTACAGGGTGCCATTGTGAGAAGTGTAGTCTTATCTTTCCTGGTGAAACCAAAAGCAGATTGTTATTGGAGTGCACAAATAATCCATAATATCCTCCAAAAGCTCTCTCTTCTTTAATTCAGTATACATGATCTCCTCACAATCATTGACCAGAGAGCCCTATATTTCAAGTTACAGATCTGGGGGACTAGGATGTGTTATGTAAAAGAAGCTTTAGTTAGAGGGTTCTTCAGGCAGATTCACTCTAGTGAAGCAGCTATTTACCTTATACAATGTTAAATTCTATGTTGGAGCCTAAAGAAAACCAATCAAGCCGAATCCTGATGTTTCTCATTATTTCACCATTGACATCCAAAGTCTAAACATCTGTGAAAAGATGATAATTCCTATTGCTAAGTAACTTAACACAAATTTATTGTTTTACCATTCTGGAGGTCAAAATTCTGAAATAAGTCTCACTGGTCTAAAGTCAAGATATTAGCAGGACTGGTTCCTTCTGGAGATGCTAGGAAAGAATCTTTTCACTTGCATTTTCCAGCTTCTGTAGGCTCCCTACACACTCCTTTCTCGTTGACCATGTGTGTCATTACACCAATCCCCACTTCTATCGTCACATTTACTTCTCCAATTTTAACCCTTCTGCCTCTCTCTTATAAGGACCATGGATTATATTGGGCCCACCTGGATAATCTAGGCTAAACTCCCCATCTCAATATCCTTAATCACATCTGTAAAATTGCGTGCTATATAAAGTAACATAGACACAGGTTTGGTGGTTAGGATAGAGACATCCTTGGGAAGGAGCATTATCAGTCCACAGAAGTTACAGCTACCCCAGGGTCCAGTGAAATCAAACTGGTGACGTTTTCTGGCAAGACTAAAGGAAAGCTGTGCTTGCCAACTTCATCTGGAAATTTTGCCAGTGGAATAATACCATGGAAATCTGTCTTGCCTGCTTTGTGAAAGCAGTTTGACTTCTTGCAGAAATGATCCTGGTGACAATAAAAGCTGAATAAATTTGAACTATAAGGCGATAGGAGCTGAATTTTCATGCGTAGCTAATGAACTCCATCCAGGCCTAGCCGACAGGAAGATGAATTATAATAGGCTTTATCTTAACTGGGTTGACCCTGAGTTGGAAAAAGCAGTGGGGCATGGAGGATGATCTCTTTCATTAATAACTATGTATTGTGAATATCCAGAAATTAATACCTTTTAGCAAAATTCAGTATTTTTTAATAAGATGGAGTAGTAGTGGCCATAAAATTTTGTTGGCAGGGTTACTCAGTAGAAGACAACTGCAGAAATGAATTAAAAGCACCCTTGGATCCCTCCTCTCTAGCTAACAGTACATTGACAATATTCCTTATCTGAATCTGTCAAAATTCCTCTGAATTGCTATCTTTTTTTCATTTCTCTTTAACCTGCCCTTTTACCTGTGAGTGTAGTATTGAAGGTGCTATTTGTAGAGCAACAGTTGTGCCCAAGATTATGTATCAGAGAAACCACCAAGGACCCCACACCGATGCAAACACACGAGGGGTTTATTTACAAGCCGGAGCTTGGGACCAAGTATACCTGACAAAGCGGAGCAGGGACTTGGACCCCTGAGGAGGGTTCCAGCTTAGTTTTATGGGCTGGTCTAGGGGACCAACAGAAAGGGTGGAGGAATTTCTCAAGTTATGTTTACATTCTGATGTGGGGCTTTCAAGGGCATTGAGCTCTTTTCTCATTCTAATATGGGGCTTTCTAGGGCATTAAGCTGTAAGCTGGTTTTTTTTTTTTTTTTTTTTTTTTTTCCTGTAACTGAAGTAATGTAAATTTCAGCTCTTATTCACAGGGGCCTGGGATGGCTGTACTTGTGCTAACGCTGAACTTAAGGTGGAATGGCCTTAATTTTCTCGGCCTCCACAGCAACAACACCATTTTCTTGACGTACCTCACTGGCCAGTTATGTATACTATTTTTAAAAGGATTAGGGCCAGGATCAGAAGTGGGCATGATAGAGAAGGTGAGGGAATGGAAGCTTTTTCATGTTCATACTGCAGGGTATATTGATAGGGAAGTCAAACTTTCTTATTTCCTAAAGGTTTTCTAAGAATTGGTTGCCTTGGAGACAGGGCAGTGGTTTTAGGATTAGATCTGGTTTTAGGATTAGACATTTCCTCTACCTTTGCTAGGATTCAACCATCTTTCTCTTCTTGTCTTCCTGTATAAAACAAGACTGACTAAAAGGATGCCTGGGTGGCTCAGCAGCTCAGGGGCTGCCTTCAGCCCAGTGTGTGATCCTGGTCCAGGGCTCTGCCTATGTCTCTGTCTGTCTCTCTCTTTGTTTCTCGTGAATAAATAAATAAAATCTTAAAAAAAAAAAAAAAGACAAGACTACATACCTGTACTCATCCTAGTCTTTTTTTCCCCTGGACTTCAGTGTCTTTCATTCATTAATTGATTCATTCACTAATTCACTCAACAAATATTTGGTTGCCAGAGTATTACAAGATGTATAATAGAAAAATGTGACCAAAATACTAAGAGAAAATAGTCCACTTTCCCCAGGTGAGGTAGAGAATATTTTACAGAAGAGGCAACATCTGTGCACAGTATGGAGACTGAACAAGTGTTTGCTTACAGAGAAAGGCTGCATTCTAAATGTGTGCTCACTCTAAATCTCTCCTAGGCACAAGGTATGTCTGTGAAGAGAAGCTGTTCTCAGGATTCTGTTAAAAACTTTGTTTTCTTTGTTTCAAATAAGCTTTCTAACATTTGAAATAAAAATGTGACCTCTTTAAGAAGTTTCCAACTAAGAGGGACCTAGGGAGGGAGAGTTAAGCCAGTCTGTGTGATAGCTTCAGCAGAAGGCAAGTGGGTGGCAGTGGTAGCAAGTAAATAACTTTATTTTCATGTTATATTGTCCTGGGGAGCTGAGGTAGAGAGTAGCAATGCCTGAGCTGGGGCAAATAGTAAAACACCAAATGTATCCAATATAGGATATAATGAAGGTCTGATGGGATTTCGGGTTTCCTGAATTGGACCAAACAATGTCATTATAAATAAAGGTCAAGGGAAAAAGGAAAAAGTTAGCTACTGTCTCCTGGCATTTTAATTCCCATTTTTAAAGAAAAAATTAATTTTTAAAAAAAGATTTATTTATTTGAGAGAGAGAGAGAGAGAGAGAGAGAAAGAGAGAGGTGCAGACTCCCTGCTGAGCACAGATCCAGATGCTGGGTTTGATCCCAGAACCCCCAGATCATGACCTGAGCCGAAATCAGAGTTGGAGGCTCAATGGATCGAGCCACCCATGCACCCCTTGAATTCCCATTTTTTATTTGAATCAGATGAGGACTTGTTTCTGTGAAGGGTGATACCCTGGCCTGGTGCTTTAAAGCCACCAATAAATTTATTTTTTAATATTGGGAGGATAGTCACTGCCCAAAACCACTCAGATACTAAGTCATCACACTTCCCTCAGAAACCTCTGGAGCTCTTTAACTAAAAGAAGACCTCTGGATCTGCAGGGCACCTCTAGCCCTATGCTCTAGTACTATGGCTGGCATTTGTTCTAATGATTCGGTATTCATGCCATACTGAGCATTAAATATTTTTAATTTGAATCCAGTGAAACTTAAAGTTAAGACCTTCAATTTACTTAATAAATTACATTGCCAGCTTTACAGCAAGCTAAGCAATGCCTACAGCTGAATAGGCAGTCTTTGAATTGTGTTAGAGAAAAATGTGAATCTTTGAGATAGCAATTAAAAAACAAACAAAAAAAAGTATGGAAAGTTCTTATATATTTCTTGGCATTCACCCTTACTTTAAAATGGTATTTCAGTTTCCAGAACCTTTTTAGAGTATAAGTTTAGATGTTTATATTAACATAGTTTTAATCAGTGTATAGTATTAAGCATAAAAGGCAAATACGGCATTGCTGTTTGGTTGTTTCTGGCTTTTCAACTATCTGAGCCTACCACAAAATTGAAGACTCAAATTAGCCATTCTTAAAAACCTATCCTGCCATTAGAGATGCTTGTTCCTGTCCTAAAAGCACAGGTTCTGGAGATTTCTCCTATTTCTAAGAGGATATATGCTCAAATAAATAGATAAAAATATAAAACATATGACATGTACAGTGCTAGAAAGGAGATAATAAGAGGTAATCTGAAGTGATTGTAAACTAATTTTCTGTGGCTTTCTTGTATTTCTTCATGTCTTTAGTATTACAGAGTTGCTGTAATACTTCTTCAGTTAAACTATCTTGTTAAAATCCTGCAAGATCAATGATGATTACAACTATGTACAATTTAAGGGAAATAGATTTCTTCTGTTGAGTACTTTGTTCTTCAAGAAAATCCAATTTTTTATTAAATAGCTAATTTTTGTAGTATTTAAGCTTATTATTTGACATTTATGTACAGTTGGTATTTAAAAACTACTTAGTACAATGTTTAATTACTTCCTATACCTTACTTTGTAAGGTAGAATTAGCCTGATTAGAACCGTTGAATATAGCACAAAACGGAGGCCAAGTTTTCTCTTAAATCACTAGAAGTTCTGTTACTGATTTTTTATAATAAAAATTGTATCATAGTCTTAAAATGGAATATAAAATTTATAGTTTTCAGCAGCTGCCTCCTTACTCACCTTTATACTTGCTCTATCTTGTGGGATTGAATGAAGATGACTGTGAAATAACAGAATTTTCCTCTGATGGAAGGCTTAAAATGTTAAAATGGTGACCTACTAATGTCCAATTAATCCTTTCAAGTCTACAAAGTAACAAGTTTTAATTCAACAGTAAAGTGCTTTCATTTGTGAAAATCCCTAAATATTTTCCCTAAATATCCCTTCAGTTGCCACAATGATTTATGCTCTAGATAGGAAACTAAGTATGTATTTTTATTAAATAACAGAGTATTATCTTAATCTAGTTATTCTCATGTTAAAATATATTCTGAGTATAAACACAGTCATTTTGTTAAAAAGTGATCATCATCATATTTGCTTCCTTTTCCTAATTCCCAGGTATAAATTTTTTTCAATTTTCTTATATAAGAAAAAATTGATTTAATTACCATTTGTGACTGATCATAGGTTCATTTAATATGCTCACATTTTTATTTACACTTACCAAATGCACTTCTTACCTGTTATCATTGGAACTTTAGTACAAGTGTTGTGTTAACAAATTGTTAGAAGTATTTACAACAACTTCAGTAATTGGTGAATCATGACTTCATTTCTGTGATAAAAAAGAAATCATTGTAATTTTTTAGATATCTGATCTTCATTTTCAGGTGGGAAAACAGTTGAATTATTTAGTTGTACTAGGGAAATAACTGGTAAAATACCAGTCTTTACCAGCCTGGTAAAATATTTTGGTCATGGATTAGGTTGGGAGCCATACCAACATTCTTCTAGTTCAAACCATTTATCTAGTTTTTGTTTCTTTTTCAGAATATCTTTAATAAGTGCTTACCACTAATTTGTAAGGATAGAGGACTCACCACATATTTGTATTTGACCATCTTTTACTAATAGATGTTCTTTTATATCGAGCCAAAATACAGGTTCAGTCAGTAGAAGTAACCACTTTGTGGTGAGTTGAAGGATTTGGAGACAGATCAAAGAAAAAACATAAGCATGAGGTGAAAGGAGCACAGAATGTGCTATATTTGGGTGTCTCTTAGACAGTCGCATGAGAGAAATCCCTCACAGTAGACTTTCCAGAGTCAGCAGGGCAGGGTCACCACTCAAAAGGAGAAGTCAAGAGAACCCCTGGGAGAAAGGGGACTTAATGTGTGTAGGTGGTGTTGCTCAGTTCCAAGATGGGAAGTCTCTGGGTGAGAGAGTTCCAAAGGGCAGTAGAGGCTTGGGATCTTTGAAATAACAGCAGAGTTTGTCTAAACTGTGACTAATGGGTATTGAATGCAGTTGAGCAGATATGCAAAGCAGGCAACAACAAAATATTAGGACTAACAAACTAATAAATTCAGCAATGACACAAAATTATAAGAAGAATGGATTTGTAATGATATGAAAAAGAATAAAATACTTAGGAATAAATTTAACAAAATAAGCATAAAACTTGTATTCTGGAAAGCAGAAACCATTGTTGAAAAAAAAATTAAAGAAGACCCAAATAAATGGAAAGGCATCCATATTCATGTTTGGAATACCTAGTATTGTTAAGACTACAATACTACTCAAATTGATCTACTGAGTCAAGACAATGCCTACCAAAATCCCAGGTACCTTTATTTTTCAAAACTGACAAATTGATCTTAACATTCTTAGGGAAATTTAAAAATCCTTTTAATATTCACTAGATCTAATTTGGTAGCATTTTCTTGAGGATTATTGTGTCTGTGTACTGAGAGATACTGATCTGTGTTGTTCTTTTCTTGTGTTACCTTTGATTTTAGCTATCATGATAATATTGCCTCCTAAAATGAATTTGGATGTATTTTGTCCTCTTCTGTGGTTAGAGAAGTTTGGGAAGGATTACTGGTAATTATTCTTTAACGGTTTGGTAAAATTTGCCAGGACAGACGTGTTGGCTTGTGCTTTTTATTGTGGGTAATATTTTGAATCATTGATTAAATCTCTTGTATTTAGATTTTTTTGTTTCTTTTTTTTTTTTTTTTTAAGATTTTATTTACTTATTTGTGAGAGGCACAGACACAGGCAGAGGGAGAAGCAGGCTCCATGCAGGGAGCCTGGTACTTGATCCCGGGTCTCCAGGATCGCACCCTGGGCTGAAGACAGTGCTAACCGCTGAGCCAACTGGGCTGCCCAATTTTTTGTTTCTTTTTAAGTCAATTTTGTAGTTATTATTTTTCTAGGAATTATTCTATTTCATCTAGGCTTTCTAATTTGCTGGTATACACTTGTTCAGAATATTCCTTTATAATCCTTTTTTATTTCTGTAAGGTTGGTAGTAATGTTTCCTCTTTATTCTTGATTTTACTAGTTTCAATCTTCTGTCTCTCTCTTTTTATTTTTTTTCTGGTCTATCTAGCTAATGATTTGCTGATTTTGTTGATCTTTTAAAAAAACAACTTTAGGTTTTGTTGAATTTTTTCTATTTTTTTAAAAAAATTTGTTTCATTTCTATTCTAATATCTATTCTTTTCTGTCTTCTATTTTGTGTCTTAATTTCTTCACTTCTTATAGTTTAAGTTAGACATTTATGTTATTACTTTCCTATCTTTATTTTTAATATAAGCATTTATAGCTATAAATTTTCCTTAATACACCATCCTAGGTATATCCTCTATGATTTAGTATTCTGTATTTTCATTTTTATTTATCTCAATGTATCTACTTTATGAGATTTTCTTTGACTAATTAAGAGTGTTTTTAAACTTACATTTACTTGTGAATTTCCAAATTTTTTGTTACTGATTGTTTATTTTGTTTTGGTCAGAGAACATATTTTGTATAATTTAAATTATTTTACATTTATTGAGATTTGTTTCATGGCCTAATATGGTTTATCATGGAGAATGTCCCATGTGCACTTGAAAAGAGTGTGTATTCTACACTTGTTGGATGGACTGTTTTCCAGATGACTGTTAGGTATGGTTGATTTATAGTGTTGTTCAAGTCATTTATTTTCCTATTGGTCTTCTATCTAGTTATTCTATTTACTATTGAAAGTGGATCATTGAAGTCTGTTACTATTATTGAATTTTCTGTTTCTTTTTTTTTTTAATTTTTATTTATGATAGTCACAGAGAGAGAGAGAGAGAGAGAGGCAGAGACACAGGCAGAGGGAGAAGCAGGCTCCATGCACCGGGAGCCCGACGTGGGATTCGATCCCGGGTCTCCAGGATCGCGCCCTGGGCCAAAGGCAGGCGCCAAACCTTTGCGCCACCCAGGGATCCCGAATTTTCTGTTTCTTCTTTCAATTTTGTCAGTTGTTGCTTCATGTATTTTGGGATTGTATTTTTAGGTGCATACCTGTCAACAATGTTCATTTTCTTAAGGTATTGATTTTTTTAGCCTTATAAACTGTCCTTTTTTCCAATACCAGCTTTTATTTTAAATTTTATTTTAAATGCTGCACTAAACATAGGAGTGCCTTTTGTGTGCCTATTATGTACACCATATAGTTGAAGCATGGATTTTTTTTTGTGAAGGAAGGAAATAATTCCTTTTTATGCCTCTTCAGTTTGACTATACAACCTTTCTTTAAACTGATATTTTATTTATTTAAAGATTTTATTTATTTATTCATGAGACATGCAGAGAGAGAGAGGCAGAGATACAGGCAGAGGGAGAAGCAGACTCCTCACAGTCGGCCTGTTGTGGGACTTGATCCTGGGACTCTGGGATCATGCCCTGGGCTGAAGGCAGGTGCTAAACCACTGAGCCCCCAGGGATCCCATAAATTGACATTTTAAATATTGGTATCAGTAATCCATACATGAATGATTATTGATTCTAGATTATTTTCTTATTACTAATGCAATCACAGGTTGTTTTCTTTTTTCTTTTCTTTCTTTCTTTCTTTCTTTCTTTCTTTCTTTCTTTCTTTCTTTCTTTTTTTTTTGTAGCTAAATCACAGTTTGTCAACTTACAAGGCTGGTTTTTATAAATCTAATCAAAGGACCCTATATTTCTTTGTTAAATTTTGTTTTGTTTTATTTAACTTACTGTCCTTTCAATATCTGCTTTTAGTAAATTTAATCTTATAACTTCATCTAGTAAAGTCAGTATCACTCCAATTTGATTATGATGAGTTCTAACATTTAATGAATATGAATGGACATTCTCTATATCTTATCTAAACTGCCATGTGGTAGATAGGTCACCTGAGGCAAGTTACTTAACTCCTCTACCACACTCTCTTCATCTAAAATGAGCATGATAGTAATCAATAATATCTAAGCTTACTGGGTTGATATGAGGATTAAATAAAATAATATTTATAATGTATTTAGAATGCCTAACATATTGAACACCATGGAAGTATTTGTAAATGTCTTCTATGAAATAGAGAAGACATTATTATTCCTATTTTATGGGTAAGAAAATAGGATTTAAAGAGATTAAGTAATTTACCCAAGGTTCCATTGCTATTAAATAGTGACTCTTGAACTAAAGTACCTCACTCCAAAGTCCATGTTCTTGACCACCAATTCTCCAATATTATCCTCTTAATGTTTCATCCAAACAATTGTTAAACACATTAAAGAAAATAGTGCCAAGAGACCATAAAATGCATTGCCATAAATTTCCTTTCATTAATCAGAGCCCCTTTTAATGATCATTCTATAGTGTCTTCAAACCTTTTCATATTTCTCCATGAATTGAAAAAACTAAATAAAAATAGTGAAAAAATGTTTTGGTGAAACTGATACATATGCCTACTCTGTATTGCCTGATTGGCCATTACTGACATTCTCAAAAAGGAAATGAGAGTACTGTAAAATTTTGAACTCTTAGTGCTAATGCTTATTAATCATTGTATTCCTTAAAGGGATTTTTCTCTTTTTTTCTGATTTTTTTGTCAAATTGGTACTTTTTAGAATTTCTCAGTGTCTTGAATATCTTCCTTTTCTGAATTTTATGTATGTTTTATTGAATAATTTTTCCTTCTTGATTATGTTTTTCCATTTTTTAAAAAATTTTTTTAAATTTTTATTTATTTATGATAGTCACAGAGAGAGAGAGAGAGAGAGAGAGAGGCAGAGACATAGGCAGAGGGAGAAGCAGGCTCCATGCACTGGGAGCCTGATGTGGGATTCGATCCCGGGTCTCCAGGTTCGCGCCCTGGGCCAAAGGCAAGCGCCGAACCACTGCGCCACCCAGGGATCCCTGTTTTTCCATTTTTTAGAATCTTTATTAAATTCTAGTTAACAAACAATGTAATATTAGTTTCAGATATACATTAGAGTGATTCAACACTTCCGCACAACACCTGGTGCTCAGCACAGCCAATGCACTCTCTGATCTCCATCACCTATTTCACACCCCCCTCCCACTTCCCCTCTGGTGTCAGTGCTCTATAGTTAAGAGTCTGTTTCATGGTGTTCCTCTCTTTTTCTCCCCATGTTCATTTGTTTTGTTTCTTAACTTTACATGAGTGAAATTATTTGTCTTTCTCTGACTGACTTATTTCACTTAGCATAATACTCTCTAGCTCCACCCATGTTATTGCAAATCACAAGATTTCATCCTTTATGGCTGAGAATATTCCAGTGTGTGTGTGTGTGTGTGTGTGTGTGTGTGTGTGTGTGTGTCCCACATCGTCTTTTCCATTCATCAGTAGTTGGCATCTTTTCATCAGTGTTGGCCATCTGTATGTCTTCTTTGGAAAAATGTCTATGAAAGTCTTTGGTACATTTTTAACTGGATGATACATTTTTTGGATGTTGGGTTTTAGAATTTCTTTATATAGTTTGGATATTAACATTTTTTTTACATATGTCATTTGTAGAATATCTTCTCCCATCCTGTGATTTGCCTTTTAGTTTTGTTGATTATTTACTTCACTGTGTAGCTTTTGATGCTTGATGAAGTTCTGACAGTTTAGTTTTGCTTTTGTTTTCCTTGCCCCGGGAAACATATTTAGAAAGAAGTTTCTAGGGTTGATGTTAAAGAGATTACTGCCTGGATTTTTATGGTTTCATGTCTCACATGTAGGTCTTTAATTCATTTTTAATTTATTTTTGTGTGTGGTACAAGAAAGTGGTCCAGTTTCACCCTTTTGCTGTCCAGTTTTCCGGACACCATTTGTTGAGACTATCTTTTTCCCATTGGATATTCTTTCCTGCTTTATGGAAGATTAAATGACCATTTGTTGTGGGTTCCTTCCTGGGGTTTCTATTCTGTTGATCTATGGTGTCTAATTTTGTGCCAGTATCATACTGTTTTGATCACTACAGCTTAGAAATATAACTTGAAGTTCAGAATTCTGATGCCTTCAGCTTTGCTTTTTCTTTTACAAGGCCTTCTATTTTAAAAAGTCTGCCTTCTTAAAGGCTAGGGTACATGTCAATTATAGCTGACATTTCCACTCACAGTTGCTAGGAACACTGTGATGATGTAGCTACTTTATATTTCCATCCAAATATTTCTTATTGGTTAGAATTAGGCTTAGAGCAGCAGGTCAGGCAAAAGCATACTAATGTTCTATGGTTTTAAAGAGTGTGTTCAGGGCTTTGAATATTATAACATAGAGATTATATAGAGAGGCTTTTTTAAATTATAAAGTAAAGAAGGCTTATAATTAATATTTTAATTGTCTGTGTAAAAATTTATATTCCTGGGATGCCTGGGTGGCTCAGCAGTTGAACATCTGCCTTTGGCTCAGGGTGTGATCCCAGATTCCTGGGATCAAGTCCCACATCAGGCTACTTGCATGGGCCCTGCTTCTCCTCTCTCTGCCTGTGTCTCTGCCTCTCTTTCTGTGTCTCTCATGAATAAATAAAATCTTTAAAAATATATATATTCCTAAAGTACATAAAAGCATTTGTATATGTTAAATATTTACTTAAAAGTTGTTCTATTTAGGAAAAAAAACAACTTTTATTTTTTCGTGGTTCAACGATGAACTAAGGACATTCATGCATCTTGAAATTTTTTCTAGAATAAGATAAATTGTTTAAAGAATCTTGCATGTTTTTCAGCTGAGAATGATAGCAATTATACCAATTAAAATGATTTTCTTTGTAAATGATAAATAATATTTTATTTTTTCCTCCTCATAAAAAAAAAGCTCACTGCCACTTGAGAATATAGCATTTAGTTTTGATTTAGCATTTAATAGGCAGTATGGTTCCTGGCTTTTGGTTTAGCCCTATGCCCTTTATTCTTTAGCTGATTTGCTAATTACTATTGAAAAGGCCTCTAAAATTTCACTGGGGAAATGCAAAAGTACATTCAGATTCTAAATACTTGAGAGGCAGCCAAGTACTGAGTGCATGCAAACATTCTGAATTTTACATAATTTTTTATATAATTACTTTTAATGTCCAGAGGCTTCCTTCTTCAATATCAGTATATAGATCCCTTTTCTTTTAGCAAAAATGGAATGAACAGAATGATCTGAGTCTTTCAAATAAATCAAAATAATAAAAAATAGAATTTCTATGAAAGGTGAAGGAGAATTAAAATATTTCTGGGAGGAGGCAGAAGTGTGGCATAATATTAATTTAATATTTTTTATTTAAATAAAAAACATTGCATAAAAGTACAGAATCATAAGCATACAGGACAATGAATTGTCACAAAGGGAACACATTTTTATAAGTACCACTCATTTCAAGAGAAAAAAAGCATTACCAGTCCCAGAAAGGCTTCTTGTGCCCCTACCCATCATCTCCTCCTTACTATTCCCCAAAATAGCAAGTGTCCTGTATTTTAAATCACTATACATTGGCTTTCCCTGTTTTTAAGCATTATATAAATAGGATAATGCAGCATATAGAGCTTATTTTACTCAACATTGTTTGAGAGTTTGAGAGATTCATCCATGCTGTTACATATAGCATTTGTTTATTATCAATGTTGAAAAGTATTCTGTTATGTAAATAGAACACAATTTATTCCTCCACTCTACTTTAAATGAACATTTAGCTTTTTATCAGTTTCAGACACTTGGAAACAGTGCAGCTTTTTTTGCATATCTGTTGGAGAGTGTTTGCATACCTTTCAGTTGAGTATATACCTAAGATTGAAATAGCTGGATAATGAGATATATTATTTTCAAATTTAGTAGATAATGCCAAATTCAATTTCCAAAAAAGCTGTATCAATTTTTATGTCTGCTGGCACTATATAGAGGTTCTACTTATTTCATATCCCTACTAATACTTAGATTGTTAGTTTTTTAAGTTTTAGCCTGTTTGGTATGTACTGATTATTTTACATTTGTTTTCTCTAAAGATTAATGAGATAGGAGACCCCTAGACTTTCTACTTTGGAGCTTTGTATAATTTTTCTTAACTTGTGCATTACCACATTATTACAATTACTGTTACTTATAAAAAGTCTTGATAACCTATGGGCCATTCTTTGAGGGTTTTCTCTTGTTGTTAAGTTCTCATTGGTATTCTTGGCCCTTTGCATTTTCTTGTAAGGTTCCATATGAAATTTAGAATCAGATTGTTGGAAGTGTGTTATATCCATAGATTAAATGTGGAGATTGGAAGTCAAGACAATAATTAGTCCTTTAATCCATGAACATTGGTATATCCTTTCATTTATTTATATTGTCTTTAATTTCTTGCAATAAGGTAGGTCTTTTTGTATGAAGAAGCTACTCTGACATCTTTCGTTTATTATTATATATATTTTGAAGCTACATTTTTAGATGCAGATAAATTGGGATTGTGATAGATTCCTGGGAGCTTGATACCATTTATCTCTGGTAATACTTCTTGACTTAAAAATCTTACTTTGTCTGACAGTTTTCTTTGCTATATATATATTTTTTTCTTTGCTATATATTTGCATGGTATATTCTTTGCATATGTGCCAGTGTCCCACCCATATTCTTTTAGGTCTCACCACTGATTCTAGTCACAGGCTGGATTTCCAATTGCCTGGGGACTGTATTGGCTGAACTATGAAAAATTAAAGTACTAGAGAATTAATATCCTTGATATCCTTAAACCAAATGCAGGTAGGGTAGCTTTTAGCTCAGCTCAGTTTAGGTAGTTTAGCTCTTATTCTAAGGTGGTTTCCAGAATTTTTTAGAGGAATTACATCCCAGTTATCAGAATAGCAGTTCTCTGGAATGATTTTTTTTTGTCTTCCTTTTCCTGACTCCATTACTCCCTTTCTTCAATTTCATGCAATTACTTATGAAATAAAGTATTTTATTCAAATCTTTGTTTCAGGATTTGTGGATGTTCAAACAAGATATTTTCCATCCCTTTATTTCTGACTTTATTTAAAAGGTATCTCAGCAGCTTTTGAGTTTGCTTAATTAATTTGACAATTTTAATATTTTATTTGAAGTATGTATTTCTTTTTTCCCTTTGCTCATTTTTTTTGTTTCTTAAATTCCACATGTATGTGAGGTCATTGGTATTTGTCTTTCTCTGACTGACTTATTTTACTTAGCATGATACCCTCTAGCTTCATCTATATTGTTGCAAATGGCAAGATTTCATTGTTTTTTTATGGCTGAGTAATATTCCATTGTGTATATTCCATATACACATTGTGTATATTGTGTAATGGAATATTACATTCCATTGATTTATATATATACACCACATCATTATCCATTCATCTGTCAGTGTCCACTTGGGCTCTTTCCATGGTTTGGCTATTGTAAAAATGCTCCTATAAAACATCAGGGTGGATGTATCCCTTTCAATTAGTATTTTTATATTTTTTTGGTAAATACTTAGTAGAGTAATTGCTAGATCATAGGGTAGTTCTATTTTTAACTATTTAAGGAACCTCCATACTGTTTTCTGGAGTGGTTGCACCAGTTTGCATTCTCACCAGCAGTGCTAGAGGGTTTTGCTTTCTCCATAACAACAACAACAACAACAACAACAAAAACAACAACAAAAAAAAAAAAACAAAAGAAAGAAAGTGAGAGAGAGAGATAGGCAAACCAAGAAACAGGTTCTTAACTATAGAGAACAAATTGATGGTTACCAGAGGGGAGGTGAATTGGGGGGGATGAGTGAAATAGGTGATGGGGATTAAGTATACTTGTGATGAGCACCAGGTGTTTTATGGAAGTGTTGAATCACTATATTGTACACCTGAAACTAATATTACATTGTATGTTAACTAGCTGTAATTTAAATAAAAACTTGAAAAAATGAAGTATATTTTTAAGTATGTGTATATAAGAATTATTGCTATAGTTAGGATTTAAAGCTACTACCTGTTTTAGCATTTTTTTCTTATTTATGTGTCCTCTTTTGTGTTAATCAAAATATTCTTCAGTCTTCTTTTCTGAAGACTTCCTACTATGAAAAGAGATAGGATAGACATTCATTCCTTTCAAAAGGGAAAAATCAGGAGGAAAGGAATGACAAATCTCAGGCAAGTTCAAACTTCACAAGACAAATTTCATTAGATTTTAAGGTGAAGAACAATGGTTTGATGCTCTGCCCTTTAGGCCCACTGTGATGGCGGCATCCTCACCAGTACTTGTGATTGTTTGCCTTTTTTATGTTAACCATCCTAGTATGTGTGAAGGGGTTCCTCATAGTGGTACTTGGTTATTTTTAAAAACTTTTATTGATGTAGCAAATTTATACAGATTAGTATACAAAATGACCACACTTTTTAAACAAGCACTTAGATATAAAAATAGATTGCTAGCAAAAATTCCACTTTTGTTCTCTATTTCTGTGACTCCAAATGCATGTAATGTCAGATCTGTTTACTATGCACTGTATATTCTTTGTGTTTTCTGTTATTTAATTTGTTTTTCAAACTTCAGACTAGATAATTTCTGCTAATCTATTTTTCTGGATAAACAAATGATAAACTTATCCTTGGCTTAGAACTTAGTTTTAGTTCTAAAATATATATTTTACTCTTTTTCTGAAAAAAATAGATTCCAGTTCTCTGGAGAAATTTTATATTTTATTTTAATTCTAGAGAAGTTAATGTATAATGTGATATTAGTTTCAGGTGTACAGTATAGTAATTGAACAATTCCATATATTACTGAGTGCTCATCAAGATAATCCTCTGGTGAAATTTTGTATTATTGTCTTCTCTGTTGGAAATATTAACTATAGGTATTTAAAAATCTGTCAGTAACTTGAGTACTGGATCACTTATCGATCTGTTTATATTTTGGGGGGCATATGTTTGGTAATTTGAGAGTTAACGCTGGACATTGTGTTGTTACAGTGGTTTTATAAGCATTGCCTTCTTCCAGAGAGGTTCTATCCTATCTGTGATCTTTTACTAGATAGACTAAGTACTGCTTGATCAGTACCAAAATGAACAGAAGTCTATGAAAAGCTCAGTTTATTTATTCACTCTTACTTCCAGGGTAAAACACTCCAGAGGGCTATCTGAGAACCGTGGATGGTTATTAGAGACTTTTGTCCTTGGAAGTTCCTAAACTCCAGTTTAAAAGTTTAACATTTTAATGCTGCCTAAAATTCAACTCTGTTTCTCTTTAGTGTTTCTACTTTGCTTCTTTGACTTTCACCTTGGGCGACTTAAAAATTCATTAAAATTTTTTGAGGCTCAGTCTTCTTTCCTTGACTTTCATTCTCTCTGGGATTTTTGTGTTGAGGCTTGAGGTTTTTTTTGCAGCCCCCAGATTGATAATTTTTTTCTCTTTGGGCTGGTGAGATTACCTAATTTTCCTGGCTTTCTACATCTTACTAGCTTCCATCTGTCAGATTCTTAGTCTTTCCCCAATGCCACATATTATCAAATATTAAGTTTGATTCAGAAATGCAGAATATAGAACAGTTATACATTTCCCTTCTTTCTGTGATGTGGCCCCTCAATTTTAGCTCCATTGGCTGTTTTTGGATGTCTCCACATAGGTAGATAGGTTAGTTGGTTTCTTTCTCTCCTCTCTTCCTCCCTCCCTCCATTCTTTTCTCCCTCCTTTCCTCTTTTTTCTTTCATTTTATCCAGATGTTTTATTTATTTATTTATTTATTGGCAGGAACTTCAGCCTATTTCAAGATAATATGTCATAGCTAGAAATTAAAGTCAGTTCCCTCCTTCCCTCATTTTAGAAATATTTATTGGTACCTACTATATGTCAAGCACTATGTTAGGAGCTGGGGAAATTGCATAAAGATTGTACCCAGTATCGAGGTTAAAAAAATAGATTGTTACTGGTACCACAGAACTCCCTGTATACTGTCCCTCATCCTATCCCAAAAAGGTAACCATTGTCCTGAATTTTATGTTACCACTCTATTCTTTAGTTTCACATATGCATGTATTCTTAAACAGTACTTTATAAAAGTTTTAGATGTTTTTGAATTTTACAAAATCGAAATCATATAACATATATTCTTTCATTAATTTTTATTCTTAGTACAGCAATTAATATTTTAACAAACGATACTAAAAAAATATCTAAAGATGGACTACTCACCAACAAACATAGATAAAGCCCTTTAGCCATAAATAGGACACAGCACCATATAGAAACTTTGATTTTGCTTTTGCGCTTAGGTTTGTGCTCTGAGAACTAGACCATGACTTTGTTCCTCTTTGTTACTGAAGCAAATAGCATACAATGAAGTTCAGTAAGCAAGAGCTAAAATAAGTCAAGAATGAAAAGAAAATTCCCAGTGGTTATGAGCAGTGGCCACAGGAGACACAGGATGTCAAAGGTAGAACATAGGTGCTTCATAGTAAGTTTGGGGCTTAGGGGAGGGCAGTATTTAATCTTTTTAGTCTTGAGCATATTAAGAACTTGGCTTGCTCGAGCCTTTGGGGCGATTTCTGTTAGGAGGGTCTGGAAAACTGGGCTTGCTCACTCAATGAGATGTAATCCTGACATTTCCCTGAGTCAGTTTCAACCCCCACAAAGTGTCTCACCATGTGTCAGTGTGAAGTTTTGTAAATTTGTAATGTGTCTGTGCCAGATGCTTCATTGTCATCTTTTAGCCCTCTTTTGTGAGAGCTGGCTCTACCAAATACAACAGGTATGTCAAAAATTAATAATAGAAAACAATTTCTTTTTAAATTTTAACTGTATCATAATGTGAAATATCCCCTCATTCCTCACCCCTCCCCTGCCCCAGTCCATTATACTTTTTAAACTAGATTCTGGTAGCTAATGAGTAATAGAGACAAAATGTAGTTTTTTTTTTTTTTTCACCCTGGTGAAATACTGAATTATTTGTTATTCATGAGTTCTTGTTTTCTTGGAAGATTGTTTGATGAAATATGTGGGTGATGTGTACCCTCTCATTGCCTGGAGGCCTTTTAGATTTCCTCAGGGTATTTTCCTTTTGTTTTTAATAAACTTGCAAATAGTTGTAGAGAAGAGCCACTGGATGATAGTATAACTAAGCTGTTTTAGTACCATGTCTCCCCAGACCCACTCCCAAATTAACAATCAACATTTTACAGTATATCTTCACAAAATACATAGAACGAGTAAAAGGTGGAGGGGGCGGGGAGCTGCTGTCTTTTAAACATAGTCTAGAAGACTCAGTTACTCCTGCATCTTGCCGGCATCAGGCCTCTTTTCTTGTGCCTCTGTGTTGTCATCTGCTTTTTGAATAAGGTTCAGCAAATTTAATACAACAGGAAATCCTTACTGGAGTTAGGTAAGTCTTCTGTCCAAGCAGAGCAGAGTCATGTTTTTGCCTATAAAGAAGTGACAGTCTAGATGGCCATGAATGTCCTTGGTTTTCATTGCTATGCTTGCTGAGTTTAGTTTGGGATTAAGCATCTGTGAACTGGTCTCATGATTCTCTTGAGACCTAGAAGGGCTTCTGTTTCAGGAATTCAGGTTGAGAAGAGATACTTCACTTACCTACCCTGAATCGAAGATTCATTTTCTAAGATCTGAGCAAAGGAGCTCTACATTGGTAAGACAGAGGCTTATTTTTAAAATTTGTAACAGGTATAAGAATTAACTGCATGTCTTAAGTATATTTTATACACATATATTTTAAAATTAATAATTTTCACTTAACTTGAAGCTAAATGATCCAGCAAACTGATCCATTTCAATATTGACCCAAACCAAGAGAAATGGAAAAATAAATGTCTTAGAACAATCAAGATAGATTCCAAAGTGACCAGGTGGTAACATCTATTCTTGTTTATAGAATGCTATTATGTGCCCATAGTTTGTGGAGAGTAGTCATTACTCTGAAGCCACACTCCTGGGGGTTGAATCCAGGCTCTGTCACTTACTAGCTGGGTGGCTTTGGGCATGCTACTTTAGTGGTCTGTGTCTCAGTATTTTTCATCTTTCATATAGAGATGATAATAGAATTGATATAGGATTACATGTGTTAATACTAGTGCAGGCATTAGAACAGTGTCTGGCATAAGGGAAATGATGTGGGAAACAAAGGCAGAGGAAAATATAGATAAAATTAAATGTCCTTATAACCTACAGCCCATTGACAAATACTTGAGGAAAGCAGAATATAATGTTCTTCCAGGAAACTCCTGTTTCATGTTAATGCCTTGCTAGAGGTAAAAACAACCTTGGTTTAACAATAGTAAGGAGTCTGGTATCCTGCATCTTCTTTAGTATGTGTAGATCCTTTTGAAGCTTCCTTTATTTTTACTTCCTCCAACATACATAATTGCTCCTCAAAATCCTGAGGCAGGAGGCAGCAGAAGGCACCAGGGAGTAGCAGCTCTTTCTGCCCGTGGGCCTGTCTCCATACTTTAATAAAACCATCATTTTGCACTGAAGATGTCTCAAGAATTCTTTCTTGGCAGTCGGCTCCAGACCTCACAGAACCTCACATATGTTCATAAACTACATCAGTAAATAGTCAGAAAATATTAACTATTATCTTATTTACTCTTACCTTGTTATTTATTATTACATATACTCTTACTTCTCATGGTTGGTGATTTAGTTTCCATGTATATAGGTAATTATAACTATAAATGAAAAGGAAATAGACAATTTTAATAGTATGTTTATGTTTTATACTTAAAATATGACAACTGTTAGTTCAAAATAAAGAAGCAAAAAGGAAAACACATTAAAAAAGCCTAAGGACTCAAAAGGTTTAGCAGTCTCGGTGTTTAGTGTAAGAGAAAATAGCCATAAACCTTCAATAGATCCAAAGGGCATCAGTGTTTTTCAGAATCATCTCGTACTTAGTGTTCAAAGTAACAACTCTGACTCAGAGAGAAAATGTTAAATTCTGTCCATGGTGTTCAGTTCAGAGAAGCCTGAAAGTGTTCTGCATTATAAGAAGATTTTAAAACAAAGTTTTTAAAAAAGTATTTAAAGACCCATTTCTGGAGGATTTTGAATTATATCAGTTTTATCATATTTGCATTTTCTTTTAGCCTCTTCCTTCAGGTGGAGCAAAATTAGTTTTTATGAATTATATGTAAATGTGACTAGTTTTCAGAATTATATGTAAATATGATCCTTAGACACAAGCGTTGTTTCCATTAAAGACCAAACGTACTCAAGTTTAGCCTTTGTTTTAGCCATTGCATTGCTCAGTAGTACCTTCATACAAAATCTTCATGACTGTCAAGCTGGCCAGGTTTTGTTTTGCAATTATGTTCACCAGGAATTGAGATGAATTATATGTCTTACCAATTATGTGTTGCAGTGTCTTCTGTAGTGTTTACACATACATTGTTGAGGAAGGAAAGACCATTTTGCTCTAAAGTCTTTTTAAAAATGTTTGATTTTGATATAAAACATGTGACATTAAATTTACCATCTTAACCATTTTTTAAGTGTACAGTTCAGTAGATTCTACTCTACTCACATTGTCGCATAACAGATATAGAACTATGTCATCTTGCAAAACTGAAATGCTATATGCTCACTAAATAAGTCCTCAGTTCCCGTTTCAGTCTCTGGCAGTTACCATTCTACTTTCTGTTTTGCTATGAATTTAATTACTTTAGAATCACATACAAGTAACTTTATATGGTATTTGTCTTTTTGTGACTGGCTTATTTCACGTAGGATCCTGTCCTCAGGGTTCATCTATGTTTTAGCATGTGGCAGGATTTCCTCCTTTTTAAATACTTAATAATAATTCCATTGTATGTATATAGTACATTTCCTTTATCCATTAATGAACATTTGAATTGCTTTTACCTCTTGGCTATGGTGAATAATGCTGCAGTGAACTGGGTATCAAATATTTCTTTAAGACTTGCTTTCAGTTATTTTGGATATATAGCTACAAGTGGGGCTCCTGGATTATATGGAAGCTCTGTTTTTAATTTTTTGAGAAACCTCCATATTGTTTCCATAGTGGCTGCACTATTTTATATTCCCACCAACAGTGCATAAGGATTCTAATTTCTCTACATCCTTGCCAATATTTGATAGTGTCCATAATGTGTCCATAATAATGGTTATAGGCTAATACCTCATTGTAGTTTTGATTTGCTTTCTCTAATGGTTAGTGAAGTCAAGCGTTTTTTCATATGTGTCTTGGTCATTTGTCTATCTTCTTTGGAGAAGTGTCTGTTCAAATTTTTTGCTGATTTTTAAACCAGGTAATTTATTGTTGTTATTGTTGAATTGCAGTTTTTATATATTCTAGGTATTTACCCCCTATCAGGTATGTTGTTTACAAATATTTCCTCTCATTTTATAGGTTGCTCTTCAAACTTGATTGTTTCCTTTAATGCATAGATGTTTTTAAATTTGATGTAGTCCCATTTGCCTATTTTTTGCTTTTGTTGCCTGTGCTTTTGATGTCATATCCAAGAAATCATTCCCGAATCCAATGTCATGAAAGTTTTTCCCATTTCCTTCTGGAAGTTTATGGGTTTAGGCCTGAATTTAGGTCTTTAATCTATTTTGAGTTAATTCTTGTGTGTACTCTAAGGTAAGTGTTCAACTTAATTCTTTTGCATGTGGATATTCGGTTTTCCCAGCATCATTTGTTCATTTGTTGAAGAGATTGCTTTTTTTTTTTTTTTAACGTCCATTGCATGGCACTGGAATCCTTGCAAATGTTATTTGATCGTTATATTTGAGGGCTTATTTCTGGGCCCTCTACTCTGTGTCTGTGTACCACTTCGCTTTGCTGGTATGCCAATACCACATTGTTTTGATTACTGTAGTTTTGTAAATGTTTTTGAAATTACAAAGTGTGAGACCTGCAAATTTGTCTTCATTTGCAAGCTTGCTTTGACTATTTAGGGTTCTGGAGATTCCATATGATTTTTAGGATGGTTTTTCTGTTTCTGATAAAAATGCCATCAGGATTTTAATAGAGATAGCGTTGGGTAGCGTGAGAATTCTAATGGTGTTGTCTTCTTATCCATGTACGTGGCTGTCAGTTCATGTATTGGTATATTTAATTTTTTCAGCAAGTTTTGTAGTTTTCAGTTTGGTTAGGTTACTCCTAAGTATTTTATTCTTTTTGAAGCTATTATAAGTGGAATTGTTTTTTAAATGTCATTTCTGGATTGTGATTGTGTATAGAAACTCAATCAAGTTTTTTTATGTTGCTTCTATATCCTAGAATTTAGCTTAATATGGTTATTAATTCTAACAGGGTTTCTTTATTCTTTTATTTTTGGCAAAATCTTTAGGGTTTTCTACATGTAAGATCATGTCTTCTGTAAACAGATAATTATACTTCTTCCTTTCTTTTTTGAATGCCTTTTATTTATTTTCTAATTACTCTGCCAAGGACTTCCAGTAATCCTGAATGGAAGTGACAGAGGCTTTGCCTTGTCTCTTATCTTAGAGGAAAATCATTCCACATTTCACCATTGGGCATGATGTTAGCCATAGGCTTTTTATATATGGCCTTTATCATGTTGAGATATTTTCTTTCTGTTCCTAGTTTGTTGAGTGTTTTTATTATGAAAGGGTGTTGAATTTTGTCAAGTGCTTTTTCTAAATTACTTGAAATGGTCATGTAGTTTTTGTCCTTCATTTTGTCAATATGTTGTATTGTATTGAATGATTTATAAGTTGAATTATCATTGCATTCCAAGAATAAGTTCCACTTGGTTATGGCGTGTAGTCCTTTTAACTGAATTTGGCTTGCAATTTTGTTGAAGATTTTCATGTCAATATTAATCAGGAATATTGATACATAGTTTTCTTTTCTTTTCTTTTCTTTTCTTTTTTTTTTTTAATTTTTATTTATGATAGTCACAGAGAGAGAGAGAGAGAGAGAGAGAGAGAGAGAGAGGCAGAGACACAGGCAGGCGCCGGGAGCCCGATGTGGGATTCGATCCTGAGTCTCCAGGATCGCGCCCTGGGCCAAAGGCAGGCGCCAAACCGCTGCGCCACCCAGGGATCCCATAGTTTTCTTTTCTTATAGTATCTTTGTCTGATTTGGTATCAGGAAAATGTTGGCTTCATAAAATGAGTTAGAAAGTATTTTCATTTCAATTTTTAGAAGAATTTGAGGAAAAGTTTAGTGTTAATTTTCCTTTGGCTCTTTGGTAGAATTGCCCATTGAGGCTTTCTGGTCCTGTGCTTTTTTCTCCATTGGGAGGTTTTTGATTTAGTCTTCTTACTAGTTATAAATCTATTCAGAATTTTTTATTTCTGTATGACTCAGACTTGATAGGCTGTAGATTTTTAGGAATTTTTTTAAAAGATTTTATTCATTTATTTGACAGGAAAAGAGCACAAGCAGGGAGAGCAGCAGAGGAGCAGCAGAGGGAGAAGCAGACTCCTCACTGAGCAGGGAGCCTAATGTGGGCCTCAGTCCCTGGACCCTGGGATCATGACCTGAGCTGAAGGCAGACACCCAAACAACTGAGCCATTCAAGCATCCCTTTAGGAATCTATTTTGCTTTAAACTCTTGACCACCATCTCTTTCCATGTGGACCTGGATTACTCCCAGGAACATGACTTTGATTGTAGGTTGTCAAGACTATCCTTAGTATATCTCTGCTGATGGCTTAGTAAGTATGGGCATTGTAGTTTCATTAAAGAGGGTATCCAGTCTTGTGAGTAGCTACCTCATTCAGAGGAATACTAAATCTTGACATAAGAAGCTTAATGTTTATCAAAGGCCATCATGGAACAGATACCTCCATGGAGGTTGCTCTTTCCATTTCTACCCTTTGGGACTTCTGTGAAGATAAAGTAGAAAGATTTAGGCTTGAATATCTAAAATGAATGAATATTTTGAATACCCCAAATGAGTATTTTAAGTGAATATTTTAAATGAATGTTAAATTAGGGTAAGATTCTGAAGACTTTTTCTTGTATTACATGAGGATCTTTTCAAAATTCTAAATCTCTAAAGAGAAAAATTATAGAAAGCAGTTCCTCAATCCAAATATGATCCACCTTAGTTGAGTAGTCATCATATTTATATAGATTTTTAAAAACTAGTTTGGATACTAAACTAGTTGCCTAATCTTGAAAATATATAAGTTTGGTTCTGAGGTGGCAGAGTTAGAGTAGCTACAGAATGGTGATGGCAGATGGAGCAAGAAAGCATGGCAAGTTCATTGCAAATTTATGATCATTAATAGAAAAATAAGCCAGGATCACTTGTATACTCTAAGGCAAACATATAAGCAATAGCACATTGAGTTCTATGCAGATCTTACCGTTTCAAAGTATAGCAAGATGCTATTCTTTCATTGATATTAACTGACAATGTTTTTTTCTTTTCTTTGAAAATATAATTTAAGGATAAACAAAAGAATTTGAGGTGACTAATAAGTTATATTACTTTTTCCAAAATAAAATTGGGAAACTTTTTTTTATTCTCAAGGGACTTTATATTTGGTCACATTTATCTGATAGGTTTTTCTTAACTTTCATTTTTATTTCAAATTTAGAGTTAGCTTGTAAAGAGGTATTCTTATTCCAATAAACTTCAGATCTCTCTTAAACATTTAAAATTTTCAACTGAATTACTGTTG
Organism: Vulpes lagopus; assembly: GCF_018345385.1. Lineage (NCBI taxonomy): Eukaryota > Metazoa > Chordata > Mammalia > Carnivora > Canidae > Vulpes > Vulpes lagopus. The sequence continues at coordinate 66,184,209 of NC_054831.1, forward strand.
TAGTACTGCCATATTATCAGATAATTTAATGCTGTTTTAAGAAATAGCATTAACCTCCAAATTCCAGTGAGGCAGAATATTTAGAGCACACTATTTATTCTTAGTATCTAAGAGAGACTTAGTTTACCTGGATAAACCTATGCTGTGTGAATGTTTACTAAATGTAACTCACAAGAAATTTCACATGCAATGTCCATAGTATCACAATCTAGTTAATGGGATAATGTTACCACACTTTATTACTCTTCTGAGTATCCTTTGTTTTTTCCTTTCTACCTGACCTTTTAGCTCTAGAGTGTCCTGAGTCTCACCACTTTGGACCTCTGTCCTTTACAGCCTGTAGGCATTCCCTTAGCAATCTGGTCTTACCTGATTTCATGGCTTTACCTATCATCTTTGTGCAAATCAGTCCCAAATTACATAGCCCAGACATCTCTTCTAAACTCTGTACTGTTTTATCAGCCTGCCTATTTGATATCTACAATTAAGTGTTAAATAGCACTTCACACTTAACATTTGCAAAACTGAACTGCTCTTTCATCCAAGTCTTTACCAGGAACTTTTCCTAGGTCAATGATGGCAGCTCTAGTCTTAAGGTTGCTCAGGCCAAAAAACCCAGAATAATGTCATCCTTTATTCTTCACTTCCTCTTATATCCCATATTTAACCTATTAGGATATCTTGGTGTTTCAGTTGTCTTCAAACTGTACATGAATTTGACTGAATGATTGTTCATACAAGTTAAAAAACTAAGGCTCAGAGAAGTTAAGAGAACATCCCAAGTTCACATAGCTAGTTAGTGATAAAGTGATAATTCAAATCCTTATTTTCTGACTGACCACAAATAATATGCTCTATTCATAATACTAGTGCTTCTGCAAAGCAAATGTTATAATTGTTTATAATTTATATAGCTTAGAAATATGATCTGACCTATTGTGTAAATGGATCTTTATAAATAGTATGTGTTATTTCAGTTCGGTTTTCTAGGAATTTTCTAAGCCCAGAGCAGTTATTTCATAAATACTTGCCAACTCAGTTAAATTGATTGGTACTTCTCTCTTCTTGTATATTGCTCTAGATCAGGAACCGTGTTTTCAATTTCAAGGTATAATTAGATATAAATTGTGTATTAGGTAAAAAAAAAAAAAGGCTGGGGGGTAAGGGTGGAATTAATGAAATAAAATATTCAAGGAGGTCTCTTCGAAAGAGGTTAGACATGTTCTTATTATATCTGTATGAATTTAGGACATGTATTACTTTATATATAAATGCTTTTCTATTTCTTAGAGTTTTCATGGTATGTAATATTGATCTTGATACCAATCATTAAAGTTTAGATTGTGGAATTATTATTTAAATTATTTAGAGTCTTCTCTTAAGGGCTTCTGTTTTAAGGAGACATTTTATAACTAAAATCCATTAGATTGTAAGGTTTTCTAGTTGATTATAATGGAAAAAGTCAAAGGGTTAGCATCTTGGTAGAGAGATAGCAGAAAAGTTTCAGTGCTGTCTATTGTCTTGACATACTCCTGTTTCATTGATGTACTGTTTGTATTTTAATACAACTTATTCCATGCTTAAATCATTTAATGTAGCAGAAATGAAGTATGTTAAGCCAAATTTTATGAGATTCAAGTGGTATCTTTGAAAGAAGCCAAGATTAAACTTTTGAGAGATGTCTGTTATATCTATGTGACATATTTAGAAAGCTGATAATTTTTAAAATTTAAGTACAGGTAGAACACTTATCTGTGAAACAGATTTTAGGTGAAGAGCCCTCAGGATCATTTTTTTTTAAATTTTTATTTACTTATGATAGGCACACAGTGAAAGAGAGGCAGAGACACAGGCAGAGGGAGAAGCAGGCTCCATGCACCGGGAGCCCGACGTGGGATTTGATCCCGGATCTCCAGGATCGTGCCCTGGGCCAAAGGCAGGCGCTAAACTGCTGCGCCACCCAGGGATCCCAGGATCATTATTTTTATCTTTTTTTTTTTCTCTTCTAAATTTTCACCTTAAAGTTTACTTGTTTTGTTATTTCACCAATTTGTGTTATTTTGTTCCAGGGATGAAAATTTGATGAATATTTATTCATAGAAGCAAGTTTCACATCCCAAATTCTGTCCATCTACATACTTTTCTACCTACTTTTGCTGTGATAGAAATATTTAGCATGGAATCTTTTTAAAGACATTCTTATAGGCTTTGGAAATACTTCTTAAAGCAATAAGATGATATTTGAAGCATCAAACCCAAAAGCCATGCTTAGAAATTTAGTCCCTATGGCAACTGAATGAATAAATGAATAAAGTTGTGTGGCGCCTACATCCATGATGGCGTATATTTAGAAAGGAAACTGTAGCTTCTAAAAAAGTATCTGTTGACAAACAAATATAAAATAAGAGTTCGAAAAAGAGATACTTTATTTCTGGAAAATGTGATAGTTCTGTTACCATTTGCAGTGATGGATATCTGTGGGTCTTTATACTGTGAAATAAACTGTGATCAACTCTACTGCTATCTTTTCTTTTTCATAGTGTATGCCAATTAAAGGCCTAGGATTCGTGCTTGGAGCCTACCAGTGCATTTGCAAAGCAGGATTCTATCATCCTCAAGACTTCTCAGTGAACAGCTTTCAGAGTAAGTGTCCTTCGCTTCTCTACATACATATGAATACACATAATATATACGATTATTAATTATTCGGATTTTCTTTTTACATTGTTGGAGTTATTTGTTTCAATCTCCACTGGTTTGGTAGTCTTTCATCCCTTAGAGTTTTTGTTTTGGTTTGTCATGTTTTGTGCCCTGGAGTACCACAAAATAATGTGTTTATTTTAAGTATGTTTTAGTTTTCAATACGTTTCGTAAAATAATGTTAGCTGTGTAGTAAAATCAGTTGGGATTCAGTTATTGAGAGCTGTTGCTACAGAAATTTCCTAAACCTAATTTTGCTAGTTTGTTTATTCATTAATTAATTAATTTACAAAAAACGATTTTATTTATTTATTCATGAGAGACACACAGAGAGAGAGAGGCAGAGACACAGGCAGAGGGAGAAGCAGGCTCCATGCAGGGAGCCTGATGTGAGACTCGATCCAGAGTCCCCAGGATCACAGTCTGAGGCGCTAAACTGCTGAGCCACTGGAGCTGCCCTATTTATTAATTTATATATTAATTTTCTACACTGCATAAAGAACTATCATAAATTTAACAGTTTAAAGAACATACATTTATTATCACACAGTTTTCGTTCGTTACCTTTCCAGTCAGAGGTGAGGTTAGCCCTCTGTCTCACCAGGTGACATCTGTGATGCAATGTGATCCAAGGCCTGGGGTCTTCTTTCAAGCTCATTCATGTCAGTATCTCACAGGCTCCTGGGTTGTTTTTTTTTTTCTAGATGTTAGTCAGCTGAGGCTTACTCTGAGCTCCTCTGAGTTGCCTTAAGGCCTATTCATGTGACCCTCTTACTGCATTGCAGCTCACCTCTTCAAAGCTAGCAAAACAATTTCCTCAATCTGGTCAGATTGAACCATATATAACATAGTATAATGAGAGTAAGTATCCCACCACTTTACCTGATAATGTAACCTAATCAAAATAGAGACCATCTCATCATATTTACAGATCCACTCACATTCCAGGGGAAGTGATTATATAAGGTATATACTCCAGAATCGAAACTTGGTCATCTGCTATTATATTCCTACTTCAGAAAATGTCAGTGTTACAATTTGAATATTGATTTTTTTTTACTTTATCTCTAGAGAATGCAATGTTGCCACACTAGCTTGTAGTCAGCCAATGGATATAATAGCTAAGAAGGAGTATAGTGGTAAAAAAGTTGGTTTCATAGGAAGTTAGGGCTTGAGGTTTACTGAAACTGAGGTATAGGTATCTTTCAGATAGTCATTCACAAATCTTTGCAAGCCTTACTGGTCTTTATAGGAATTTGCATTTTACTAGGCACAGTTCAAAGGGTACATTGAGATTGAAATCTGAGTTTCTTCCTCTAGGAATTTTGGTAAAATTTGTAGATTTTTGTTTTGTTTTGTTTTCTCCTGGAAAACATTCTTGGAACTGAATCTGTTTACATTTAAGTTATAGGCTCTGGAGATGAGTAACATTTCGCTCTGTCCTCAGTCATATAGTTCAGAGGTCAGCCTTGTTCTATGAATAATTACAGGTATAATTCTCAAATGGCCTTCAGGCTTCTGTTTCCACAGGCCCTGCCCAACACTTTCCTCTTACTTGAGGGTGGGACCGAGGTGGTCCCTGTTATATAGCAAAGGTGATAGTTTAGTCACCTATGTGATTATGTTGCATTAAAGAAAATTCCTTCCCATCGTAGCTGACCGAAGAGAAATTCTAGTGCTGGCCTTGAAGAAATAAACTACCTTGTTGTGTGAGGGCTGTGTGGCTAAAACCTGAGTGAGCCCTCTGAGAGCTGAGAGCAGATCTCACGGGCAGCAACCAAGAAAACATGGACCTCAGTTCTATAACTCAAGCAACTAAATTTTTCTAAAAGCCTGAATACACATGGAAGGAGATCCTGAGCTCTACATGAGAAGACAGCAGGCCAAAACCTTGATTTCAGTCTAGTAAGACCCCGAGCGGAGAGCTCACTACACTGTGCCCACACTTCTGATCAACAGAAACTGGGAAATAATGAATAGGTATGTTAAGCTCCCAAATTTCCAGTAATTTGTTATGTAGCAGTAGAAAACTAATACAATAGTAGTGATGATAGCATATTTTCAGAGTAGACATGCTTTTCCTTGTATCTGTGTGTACCAAACCATGGCAATACCAGAGCTACTTTGGCATTCTTCACATTTACGGTCCAGACATAACAGATGATTCAACACTGAAGAATTAAGGGAATAGGTTTTAGCTTATGTTCTGTGAAGGTATTTTGTATCTGGTTTACCCACATTTGTTCTCAGCTCCCACTATGTGACTGAAATAAAACATCTAAATATTTTAGAACCAGAGAATGACTATGCCATTTGCTTATAACACCACCAGGAGAAACTAGTTAACCTTTAACAACTTATCTTTATTTAATTTGCACACTCCTACTTTCTTCCTTATTTTAAAAGCCAATGTTTTTCACTGGACCTCCTTTTTCTAAGAAAAGGCGGCTTCTCTGCGTAAATCTAACTCCTGTGTTGTACACACTGCAGTCATGGAAAAGAGGCCACAGTTTTTAGAAAGATGATCTATATTTAGACATTTAGCTGTGATTCAGGTTTGACCTTAGCACTTACTTAATCAGACTTGACCTTCCCCAATGACAGAGCAGAAGGCTAGCTATATGTTAAAATTTGAAGTCAGTAAAGTGTTCTTTGACCAAAGCTGTCTTTCCTGATGGCCTGTCAGGTTGCAGGAAAATCCATTATTATTCCTTCCTTGTCCTAAAGAGATGAACAGGGATCTGAACAGGAATCCTGTTCATTGTCAGGATTAGTCAATGACTAAGGACTATCCAAACTTTCTTTTGTATTCCTGGTTATTATTAAAACATGTACTGTATTAAACTATATTAAACATATACTGTATTTTAATATAGTCAGTATTTTAATCATAGTATTCAGGTGTTCATGGCACGTATTAAATGCTCAAAAATATTGTTGTATTATGATTGTTATTTGGAAGTTGGTATCTATTCTGCTCATCTCCTTATGTTCTTAAAGAGCTACCCATGACTTAAGGAATGACTGCATATAGCTCTGTACCCTTTGTCAAGGGTAAAGAAGGCATTAGAAACCCCCAAAATGAGATAACATATGTAAACCTGCTAGCATAATACAATGGCATATGATAAATGTTTGTAGGTGTAGTTAAATAAGTGATAAACATCAGTCATGTATGTAAAGAGAGAATCCTTAAACATCATTGGTCATTAGCCTCACATTTTATCATATTATAATAACCAGCTTTTTAAAACTGGAACTTTTGGAGAATGAATTTGACATGGATGGGACAGTATAACAACTGGTGCTGCATTCAGTAGGGCAGTAGGGAGAAGGCTTGGGAGTTAGAGACAGCAGGAGGAAGTTAGTTGCCTGATTAGGAGAATAGGATACAGAAAACAGAATTTACCTAAAAGATTAAAGTCACTTAATTTACAGTTGTAAATCTAAAATAAGATCTGTAATCCCCACATCTATTATTGTCATGTTATCGTTTTTGGAGAGAAGAGCTGAGATGTAATGCACATGTGACTTAAAAATCCTGTTAAAATATGAAGTGATTTAAAATCTTTATTCAGACTAAGACCCACAGTAAACAAGGGCTTGTAAAGACCAACGAGGATATGCTTAAATGACATGATTTAAAATTGTGCTGACAGCCCAGAGGCTGTGTTCCTGGCATCTCTCTTGAAATTGATGGTCATATGTGAACTAATAGGATCTGACATCTGGATAGTAGCAGGATTTTAGAGTAACCAAGTACTGATGTATAACTGTCTCTCCAAATCCAGGCTGTTCACTTGCAGGTTGATGAAAAAGAAGCTTATGACATGCTCATCTCTCTCAAATCCATCTGTCTTAGTAAGAATTTTGTCTTCAGTGAAACCTTTTTCCTCTTTTCTATAGATACATTACCAGCCTTCCAGTCTTACTTTTCTTCTTTTGGATCGACTTCAGCTCATGTGTCTTTCCAGAAAAACCCAACTTACAAATGACCCTTACCTAAAAATCACAGTCCCTATTTTGGCAACTCTGGTGCCAATGATGATGGTGGTAGATGGGGCAGAGGCAAGAATGTAGAGATTTTCTAAATCTTGGGAGAAAAAAAAGAGGCCCTTTGAACACGGGTACAATATAGGGATGTTGAGCTCAAAGCAAACTTAAGCAAGGCTAACCTTTCTGGAATAAGTTTATCCCTCCTCTTTTTATGGCTGGAGAGCTGGAGATACTTGGCTTTCTGCAGATGAGGTCCTGTATCAGTCTCTAATACCACCTCCAATTTTAGGACAGATTAATAGAGCTTGAGCATCACAATCTCATTATCAGCATTCTCACCTTCACTATTGGTCTGACTCCAGCCTTGTGGTCTGATTTACTTTTGCTGTATTACAGTTAGTCCTGATCAGTGTTATTCCAGTTTCGGTAGCACAGTTTCCAATGTATTTGTACTTTTGTTTTTGCCTCATTCATTTGCCTAGTTTACAGTTTTCATGTCTTCCTTCATTAGTCCTGCTTTTAGTAAATGGAGTCCAGTACCTCAGTGTGTCTGGAAGATGGGGTGAGTTGCCAATGCCAGTGTCCATGTTCTTGGACTCTCAACTGTTGCATTTATCTGTTAATCTTTGACTATGTTCTTTCCAACTGTTGGGACATATTCCATACCATGTTGGATACCCTGGCTCTTAAATTTCTACCAGAGCTGAATTTCTATTATAGTTTATTTTTTTAATTTTTATTTATTTATGATAGTCACAGAGAGAGAGAGAGAGAGAGAAGAGAGGCAGAGACACAGGCAGAGGGAGAAGCAGGCTCCATGCACCGGGAGCCCGACGTGGGATTTGATCCCGGGTCTCCAGGATCGGGCCCTGGGCCAAAGGCAGGCACTAAATCGCTGCACCACCCAGGGATCCCCTCTATCATAGTTTAGCACAGTAATTAAGAGCATAGTTTTTGGAATAAGACTAACTTGGTTTTGAATCCTGGCTCTACTACTTACTTGGACTCTGCTGTATTTTTTAACTTCCTGAACCTTCACTTATGACATATGTAAAATTGGAATAATATTATATGCTTTAGAAAATTTTATAAGGATTAAATAATAAATTCAAAGTTCTAATAATGGCAGTTGGCACATTTTAAATGCTCAAAAATATTGTTCTTTTATGATTATTATTTGGAAGTTTGCATCTATTCTTCTTCCCTCTTTCCCCAAGAATCTCCCCACTTTTATTCCCTTCATCTAGTATCTGTTCCACTACCCAGCAGAGGATCATATTCCCATGTCCCAGATTTTTTCTGTTCAGTTTGTCTAAAATGGGTCCTGCTCTCATATATAATATTCAGTCATCCAAAAATCTTCCTTCTTGGGCATCCCTGGGTGGCTCAGCAGTTTAGTGCCTGTCTTTGGCCCAGGGTGTGATCCTGGAGTTCCAGGATCGAGTCCCACATCAGGCTCCCTATATGGAGCCTGCTTCTCCCTCTGCCTGTGTCTCTGCCTCTCTCTCTCTCTCTCTCTCTGTCTTTCATGAATAAATTTAAAAAAAAACCTTAAAACAAACAAAAAAAAACCCCAAAACCAAAGCCAAAAATCTTCCTTCTTTCTACTACCCCCAAATTTACTTCATTAGATTAAAAAAATATTTTTATTACTACTTTTATTTAGTTACATTATTTTACTTTATTGGACTACTAATTTGAGATTTGCTTTTGTAAATAATCATCTTCCTCAAAATATCAAATATAGCAACAACAAAAAAAAAACCCTGGCCGGGAAATTGGACTTTCAGCCATTCACATATTAGCTCATTTTAATAGGCAGAATGATGTCCCTTCCTACCCCTCAAAGATGTGCATATTCCCATTTTTACAATCAGTGAGTGTATTATCTCACATGGCAAAACGGACTTTGCTGACATGATTAAATTACAAACCTTGAGATGAGAAGATTATCCTGGATTCTAATCGTATCAGTCCTAAATAATGGAGAACTTTCCTGGCTGTAGTCAGAGACAGAAGTAAGGACGCAAGAAGGGTCAGAGAAATGCTATATTGTGGGCTTTGAGGTTAGAGGAATAAACCCAGCCAAGGAATGTAGGTGGCCTCAAGAAGCTGGGAAAGGTAAGGAAATAGAATCTTATCTAGATCTTCCAGAAAAAAATATAGCCCTACTGACACCTTGATTTTAGCTAAGTGAGACCCATGTCATACTTCTGACCTATAGAACTGTAAGAATGAATATAGCTATATTATATTTAAGTAGCAATATAAATTTGTGTTATTTTAAGACACTGAGTTTGTGGGAATTTCTTATAGCAGTGGTAGAAAATTAGTATCCTCAGCTCAATTCCCACTAACTTTCATTCCAGTGTACCATAGTGCTTTCTCTAGAGGAAATTGTTCATAATTCCAAATAAGTGACTCAAAACAATTTATAATCTGGTTTGCCTTTGAGTCAAATGTACTTAAATCTTGTCTCCACTTACTAGCAGACTTTGGCAAATTTCTCATACATTCTGAGATTCTCTTTCCATATTCATAAAGCAGGAATGGTACCATCTATTCTTTGCCAAGTGAGGAGTAAATGAGATGAAATATCTTATCCCTCAAATGATAGTGATTGTTATATTAATGTGAATATGGAGAATTTAGTCCTATTATTTATAGGATTTATGTATTAGATGTTGTAGGAATTGAATGAATAAAGTATCTAGGCAAAAACTCCATTTGTGTTTAATAATTTTATAAGTCATATCAGAATCTTTTTAAGATCTAAAATGGTATTTTTGTCCAAAGAAGAATACCACTAAAAATGTAGGAGATAGTAGAAAAATGAATATAAGATATATAGGTAAGCATATAGAAATGTAGGGAAAAACTTGAGCTCTTATTTATAGTGAGGAAATACAAATTTTAAAATGCTTGCACTGGGGTTCATTTTGAGCTTATTTTCACAACTAGGCATCCATGATGCAAGTATATGTTGGTATATTAGCTAATCCTGATTTTAAGGTATGCAAATATACATTTATGTCCTAACATTAGGAATCTTTTTGGATAGCAGTCTAAGTATAACAATATTCAGCTAACTCTTCTCTCCATGTGGATGGTATAGATATTGAACCAAATGTACACAGAAGTTTCCTGAATGTGTTGGAGTTACTCATGTGTATGTACCTTTCTCCATGTCGTTTTTGGATGTGATTTTAACAACCTAAAGACAAGGCAGATTACTTCATCATCCTAAACCATGAAATAACAAGACAAATATATTTTCCTATGGTTAGCTAATTGCATCATTTTAACTCTAAACCTTGATGGATAAATATGTTCCCTCTAGTTCTTTTTTCCCCCTTTGTTCTCATGAAAAAGTAAATATGTTTATGAAAGGAAAGGAGATATTTTCTCTAATGATGAATTTCAGATCAACATTATTTATACCTAGAACTAATGTTGAACTCTCATTGTTTGACTCGATTCTGTTACTTGGAGCTGAATTATGTTCATTGTTTGTGATTCATTTTTTTCTCTCATGCATGTAGAATGGAAGGAATAGGGGGTCATGGCATGTGGGCTAGTCTTGCTTCAACTTATTCTTTTCTAAATAAAATAATCAGTACTTTTATTCCATAAAACATAGGAAGAAAACTTTCTGCAGTACATTTTGACAGTAGGCACCACAAGTCATAAAAATGTATATACATTTTGTTCTATCAGTTTGTTACCTCTATTCCAAGGAAATATCGATCTAAAAGATTAAGAAAGATGCATATTTCTTATCAAAAAAAAGAGGAGAAGAAAAGTACTCTTTTAATTTGTTCATTAGTTGAGTCTTCAGAAAAACAAACCAAACAATTTGGATCTTTTAAGAAAATTTCTGGAAAGTTTTAGTGTTTCATCAACAATGACCAACCACATTTACTACTTGGGCTTTTATGGTAGATGACTAAATTTCTCAGTGGACACCCAGTATAATTTTTGTTGTGGCAGTAGGCTTTCAGATAGAACTTTGCCACATAAGTTTTTTAATATTACCTACTAAGTTCATTTACAATTCTCTTGACAATATTACCTTGTTGAAGGAGAAATTTTAAGTTACTAATTGCTTAACATTATTTGTAAGAACAACTTTTAATTTTAATAATGCAGTTTAATATTTCCAGAACTTTTTTTGTGGAAACAAGTATTGCTAGATAGGAATGAAAGCACTCTTAACTGAAGTTCATATTTAATAGAGTGATAGGATATCTAAGAAAATTATTGGAAACTGTGTCTCTGAATTTTTTTTGTTATTTTGAATTGTCTAATTTATTTCAATAGATTAAAGAAAAACTCCAAGTAGAGTGAAACATTTAGAAAAGCATTGTTAATTGTTAAGCATTGTTAACTGTTAACTGAAAAGCACAGTCTTAACTGTTCTAATATTAGAATATCAGAAAGCAGTACAAGGTTTAAAAGAACAGCATAAAAATGAAGGACTCACTAAGGAATCATCTCTACTTTCTAGTTTAGTGCTAGAAAGTATTGCACTTTTTAACTCAATGTAAAATAATGTAGCCAACAGTAATGTATAGGTACACAATATAATTTTTATTATATGCATCTAATATACGTTATTTTTTGAAGTTGTATGTTTGCTGTGTGATACAGTCTTAAAATTTTACTGATTCATACTTTGTAAAACAAAAGTGTTATGAAACATCAAAACTTGCAAACTATTTTGGAAGACTAGAATAATTACTTTATTAATAATGTTCCAAATCAGAGACTAAAGACATGGCACCTAAGTGTAATGCATCATGTAGATTTTATCCTGGTTGGATGAAAATAACTACAAAAGATATAACTGAAAATTGATGGAATTTTAATATGGACTATTCATGAAAAAATGTTATATATTGTATCAGTATTAAATTTCCCAACTTTCATAATCATAATGTGGTTTTGCATGAGAATGCTCTTTTCTTAGGATGTGCAAACTGAAATATTTATAGGTAAAGGAACACAAAATTTCTAATTTACTCTCACATGGTTCAAAAAAAATAGTATGCGTATAAATTTATAAATCTCTGTCAATCTTTTCAGGGACTATGAATGATAAGATAAATGATATAGAATGTAGATAGTGGATCTGGGTAAAGAATATATGGAATTTCCCCCATTTTTTAATATTTTATAAATTTAAGATGTATAGTATATTACTCCGATACATTTATATATTTTAATATGATTGCCATTTAGGCAGTATTCATCACACTCATCATTACAGAACAATATCATTGTCTGTATCATTATATTGTATACTAGATCTCTATAGCTTATATGCTACTTCTTCCAAGTTTATAACCTTAAACACCATCAGTCTTCTCCTCCTCACCCGTATTTCCTGGTAACTGCCACTTTGATCTCTGTTTTTTACAGTTTTGACTTTTTTAGATTCCACATATAATTGATATACAGTACTTGTCTTTCTCTGTCTGATTTATCTCTCATAGAATAATATACTCAAGATCTATCAGTGGTGTCTGAAATGTCAGGATATTCTCCTTTCTCAGGGCTGAATAATTCCATTGTGTATATATATATACCACATTTTTTGCACATATATGGAATTTATTTGTACCATTTTTGCATCTTTCCTGTACATTTCAAATTATATCAAAATTAAAAGCTAAGAAAATCTGATTTTTAGAACATTATGTCTTAATTCAGAAGTCTGAAGTTTTTTAATACCTGTAGGTTAATTAGGGATGTGGAGCAAAAATTCACTTTGTTATTCACTGCTATCTAGAGGATCATAGCTTTAAAATATTAATGTTTTTATTATAAAAATATTACATCTCATTAAAGAACATTTGGAGTGTATAGAAAAATAGAATCTCAAAAGCTATTTGAAATCTGTTGATAATTTAATTCTTTAAGTTTATAATTTTTACACAAATGTCTATACATAGGATCTTTCTGAAAACTTGGTATATTCATTTTAATACATAATTTTCCTGAACATAATTTTAACAGCTCCATGTAATTCCATTGAGTAAATGTACAATGGTTTATTTACCCATTCCAAAGTTTCTATTTTAAATAAAATAAAATAAAGTTTCTATTTTTACTAGTTTATATAAAACTATACTTAAATAAAAATGCCTCTAAGTTTTGAGTTTTTCTGATGTTAGTATAGAAAAATTAAAGTAAGAAAAAGATTTAACATATTGTTCACAAATTTCACAATTTATCTCAACAGGCTCATGTTTACAGGTGAATATTTGATTCTTCACATATCCTATGGTACTAGTATAACCTCCCAATGTCCTTTTTTATATTTCTGCTCAAGGCAGCATACTTGATCATCCATATAATGAGCTGAAAGCTGCTATCGATTGCCAAAACTCATAGCTCTTCATATTTGTAATTTGTCTTCAGGGAGCGTTTTTTTTTTGTTGTTGTTGTTGTTGTTTTGTTTTTAATCTGAAAGTTCCAAGTATTATCTTCATTTTTAAACTTTAGCAAAGCAGATTGGAATTCTATTCACAGAAGATGTTTTCAAGTTGCTCAGAATGGAGACTCACAAATCAAATTATCCTCCAAGATGATTTCTGTTTTCTTTAAAGACTGTATTTATATGATAGAAAGAGAGAGACAAGCAAGGAAGAACAGCGGGCAGAGGGAGAAGGAGAAGCAGGCTCCCCTGAGTAGGGAGTCCGGTGTGGGGCTTGATCCCAAGACCCTGGGTTCATGACCTGAGCCGAAGGCAGAGACCCTTAACCAACTGAGCCACCCACGTACACCCTTCAAGATGTTTTCTAAACATGCTTTCCCATAGGTGCCAAAGACAACTGTAGTAACTCCTATTCCTAACATATTTTTCTAATTTGTGTCTAGCATCTTGAAAAATAGCATTTTGAATGAATTCTTAAGCACAACTGATTTGAGAGCCTGTAGATTAGTTAGGTTGAATATTTTCAATTGTACATTTATATTACATTTATTCTTTTGGAAGAGCACTTTCATCATCAACAATTATTTGCTGAGTATTTAATATGTATAAAATACTGTATTCAGTGCTGCATACATAAAAAGATATATAAATCATGGCCCCTGCCCTCCAGGAACTTAATAAATTAAGGTATCTTTTAGTAGATTAACAAAAAGCCCATTATTATTACTTAGTAGTATTATATTTTCTACTAGCTGCATATATTCCCTTGTCCTAGATAAAGAACTTCAGTACAAATTGATAAAATGTTTTTGGAACTAGAAGATTATTTAATGATGCTTTGAGTCCTAAGTCCAGTATTCTTTAAATACTGAATGTAGAAAGCTCTATCCGTAATTTTAGTTTTCTGCGCTTTAGAAATCAGGTCTCTGACTTGTGGTTTTTCTTTCTCTCCATTTTACCACTTTGTGTCCCCTATGGAACCTTATGATTTTTCATACTCAAATAAAGTTCAGGCAATTAATAAAGAGGAAGTTTCTCATGAGAGCACTTTACTACTCAACATTTGTGAGTTGATCTTGTGATGCTTTAGAGCACAAAGAATAAAATGTGATCATAGTTTATTTTCTAGCACATTGCTTTTACCCACAAATATTGAAGCATTTGTCTAACCAACATAATTACGTATTACCTGTATGAGGAACTATAGAATGGTTTGGACTTGTCAATTTCCAAACTTACATTTGGCTGCTACTATTTTAGTAGACATAATACCTGTCCATTGTTATTTCAGCCTTACCTCAGGAAGATAATGCAGTATACAAGCTTTTTCTGTTGTATGTCCTACACTCATGATTGTATTTTTGTGACCCAGTATACTGGATCTTTTGTAATATTAATCTGTGTTGGAAAATATAAAAGCCATTGTCTTATTCTTAGAGAGTTCACATCTTATTTGGGTACAGCACATACATCTGTGGAATGTTAGCTATAGGCAGCGTGGAAGAATGCAGGCAGATAAAGATAGTCATAAGGACTTGGAGCACCAGGAAGAGAAGTGAACAGAGAGAACGCATTAGGCATGTAAAGTCCTCTGTGTTGGTGTAGATCTGGATAATAGTTGGTGAAGAGAATAATAAGAGAGGGTAGCTATGTTTAAGTTCAGCTTCGGACAGCAGGAATCCACTATTCAACAGGACTGAGATTATTGTGTTCCTCAATGCTACCTGCATTTTCTGTTTTAATAGTTTGAATGTAGACAAATAACTCAGTCTCATCAGTAAATCAGTAAATCAGAATTGGGGGACATTGTGAGCACTGTGAAAGAACCTTGATTTATGTGAATAACAACAATATATCAATGTAGAGGGGGCCATAATTAGGAAATATAGATGAGCAACAAAATTGGAGTAATAAAAGAAATGTATTTCTACCATTATGCAGAAATGATATCTAAGTCTCATTTAGGAATAAGCTTGTCTGGTTAGAGAAAGAAGGAAGGAAGAAAAGCTAATTTTTGTTAATTATATAAATTTAATATACACAATTTCAAAAAGAATGTATTCCCTTTTTTAAGTTCTTTAATTCTGGTTAGTTAATATGCAGCATTATATTACTTTTAGGTATACACTATAGTGATTCAACACTTCCATACATCACCTGGTGCTTATCACAGCAAGTGCCCTACTTAATCCCCTATTTAACCCATCACCCACCCATCTCCCCTTCAGTAAATATCAGTTTGTTCTCTGTAATTAAGAGTGTTTCTTGGTTTGTCTATGTCTGTCTGTCTCTCTCTTTCCTTTGTTTCCTTTGTTTTGCTTAAATTCCACGTATGAGTGAAGTCAGACGGCATTTGTCTCTGACTTATTTCGCTTAGCCTTATACTCTCTAGATCCATCCATGTCAATGCAAATGACAAGATTTTATCCTTTTTCATGGCTGAGTGATACATATTATCTCACATCTTCCTTATCCATTCATCAGTCCATGGACACTTGGGCTGTTTCCATAATTTAGCTATTGTAAATAATGCTGGTGCACGTATCCCTTTGAATTCATGTTTTTATATTCTTTGGGTAAATACCTGGTAGTGCAATTGCTGGATTGTAATATGGTAGTTCTGTTTTTAACCTTTTTTTTTTTAAGAGGGGGAGAGGGAGTGATAGGGAGAGGAAAAGCAGACTCCATGCCCAGTGCAGAGCCCAACATGGGACTCAATCTCACAAGACTGAGATCACGACCTGAACTCAAATCAAGAGTCCAATGTTAAATCAACTGGGCCACCCAGGTGGCCCTATTTTTAACTTTTTGAGGAACCTCCATACTGTTTCCCAGAGTAGCTATTGCCAGTTTACATTCCCACCAACAATGCAGGAGTGTTCCTCTTTTTCCACATCCTCCACAACACTTGTGGTTTCTTGTGTTTTTGATGTTAACCATTCTCACAGGTGTGAGGTGAATCTCATTATAATTTTGATTTGCTATTCCCTGATGATTACTGATGTTGAGCATCTTTTCATATGTCTGTTGACCATCTGTATGTCTTCTTTGGAAAAATGTCTGATTATCTCTTCTGCCCATTTTTAAATTGGATTATTTGTTTTTTGGGTGTTGAGTTTTTTAAGTTCTTCATATATTTATTGGATATGTCATTTACAAATATCTTCTCCCTTTCTATAGGTTGCCTTTTAGTTTTGTTGATTTTTTTTTTACACTGTGCCAAAGCTTTTTTTGCTTTTGTTTCCTTTACCACAGGAGGCATATCTATAAAGAAGTTGCTGTGGCCCGATGTCAAAGAGGTTACTATCTGTGTTCTCGTCTAGGATTTTTATGGTTTCCTGTTTCACATTGCGGTCTTTCATACATTTTGAATTTATTTTTGTGTATGGTGTAAGAAAATGTTCCAGTTTCATTCTTTTGCATGTGACTGTCCAGTTTTTTTCCCTAACACCATTGTAGAAGAGATTATCTATTCCTATTGGGCATTATTTTTCTGCTTTGTCAAAGATTGACCATGTAGTTGAGGATTTATTTCTGAGTTTTGTATTCTGTTTCATTGATCTCTGAGTCTATTTTTTGTGCCAATACTATATGGTTTTGATTACTACAACTTTGTAATATAACTTGAAGTTTGGAATTGTGATGCCTCCAGCTTTGGTTTTCTTTTTCAAGATTGCTTTGGCTGTTCAGGGTCTTTTATGGTTCCATACAAATTTTAGGGTTGTTTATTCTATCTCTGTGAAAAATGGGAATTAGATCAACTGTATAAATTGCTTTGGGTAGCATGGACATTTAAAAAAATATTTGTTCTTCCAATTCATGAGCATGGAATGTCTTTCCATTCTTTGTGTCCTTTCATCAGTGTTTTATAGTTTGCAGAGTACAAGTCTTTCATCTCTTTAGTTAGGTTTATTCCCAGGTATTTTTGGTGCAATTGTAAATGGGATTTTTTTTCTTAATTTCTTTCTCCTACTTCTTTATTGGTGTATAGAAATGCAGCAGATTTCTGTACATCGATTTTGTATCCTGTGGCTTTGCTGAATTTGTGCATCAGTTTTAGCAGTTTTTTGGTGGAGTCTTTGGGTTTTCTATGTAGAGCATCATGTCATCTGCAAATAGTGAAAATTTTATTTCTTCCTTGCTGATTTGGATGACTTTTATTTCTTTTTTTAAAAGAATTTTATTTATTTATTTATTTTACAGAGGTTGGGAGAGGAGCAGAGGGGAAGGGAATGAGAATCTCAAGTAGACTCCATGCTGAGTGTAGAGCCTGATGTGGGGCTTGATCCCATGGCTGTGAGATCATGACCTGAGCCAAAACCGAGAGTTGGACCCTTAACCAACTGAGCCACCCAGATGCCCTGGATGCTTTTTATATCTTTTTGTTGTGTGATTACTGTGGCTAGAACCTCCTGTACTATGTTGAATAAAAGTGGTGAAAGTGGCCATCCCTCTCTTGTTCCTTATCTTAGGGGAAAAGCTCTCAGTTTTTCTGCATTAAGGATGATGTTAGCTGTGGGTTTTTCATTTGAGGCCTTTATTAATTTGAGGTATGTTCCTTCTATACCTACTTTGTTGAGGATTTTTATTATGAATGGATGTTTTTTGTTAGATGCTTTTTCTACATCTACTGAAATGATTGTATGGTTCTTCTCCTTTCTCTTCTTGATGTAATATATCACATTGATTGATCTGTGAATATTGAACCACCCTTACAACCCAAGAATAAATCCCACATGATCATGGTAAATGAAATTTTTAATGTATTTTTGAATGTGGTTTGCTAATATTAATGAGGACTTTTGTATCTGTGCTCATCAGAGATATCAGCCTGTAGTTTTCTTTATTAGTAGTGTCTGATTTTGGTATCAGGATAATGCTGGTTTCATAGAATTAATTTGGAAGTTTTCTTTCTTTTCTGTTCTTGGAATATTTTGAGAAGAATAGGTATTAATGCTTCTTTAAATATTTGGTAGAATTTGCCTGGGAGGCCATCTGGTCCTGGACTTTTGTTTGTTGAGAGTTTTTTTTTTTTTTAATTCATTCAATTTCTTTACTGGGTACTGGTCTGTTCAAATTTTCTATTTCTTCCTGTTTCAAGTTTGGTGTTTATATGTTTCTAGGACTTTATCCATTTCTTTTAGGTTGTTTAACTTTTTGACATAATTTTTCATGACATTATCTCATAATTGTATTTCTACTGTGTTGATTATTTCTCCTTTCTCATTTGTGATTTTATTTCTTTGAGTCCTTTCTCTTTTTATCTTGGCAAGTCTGGCTAGAGGTTTATCAGTTTTATTGGTCTTTTCAAGGCACCAGCTCCTGGCTTCATTAATTGGTTCTAATGGTTTTTTAGTTTTTATTTCTTCTCTAGTTTTATTCTTTCTTTCATACTTCTGATTTTAGCTTTTGTTTGCGATTCTTTTTTTAGTTCCGTTAGGTGTAAGATGAGGTTGTTTATTTGAGATTTTTCTGGCTTTTTGAGGCAGGTCTGTATTGCTGTAAACAACCCTCTTAAAACTACTTTTGTTGCATCCCATATGTTTTGGAACTTGTGTTTTCATTTTTTTCCATGTACTTTTAAATTTCTCCTTTTATTTTCTAGTTGACTCATTCATTGCTTAGTAGCATGTTATTTAATCTCCAGGTTTTTGTGGTCTTTCCAAATTTTTCTTGTGGTTGATTTCTAGTTTCATAGCATTATGGCCAGAAAAGATGTGTGGTGTCACTTCTATTTTCTTGAATTTATTGAGGATTTTTTAAAAAGATTTTATTTATTTATTCCTGAGAGACACAGAGAGAGGCAGAGACATAGGCAGAGGGAGAAGCAGTCTCCATGCAGGGACCCCGGTGTGGGACTTGATTCCAAGACCCCAGGATCATGCCCTGAGCTGAAGGCAGGCACTCAACTGCTGAGCCACCCAGGCGAACCCTGTTGAGGATTGTTTTGTGAGCTAATAATGTGATCTATCCTGAGTATGTTACATGTGCACTTGAAAAGAATGTGGTATTCTGCTTTATTAGAATGGAATGTTCTGAATATATCTGTTAAATCCATCTGGTTCAGTGTGCCATTCAAAGCCATGGTTTCCTTGTTGATCTTCTGTTAAGGTGATCTGTCCATTGATGTAAGTGGGATGTTAAACTCCCCCACTGTCATTGTAATGTTATTGGTTAGTTTCTTTAGGTTTGTTAACTGTTTTTTTTTTTTTAATATTTGGGTGCTCTTATGTTAGATGCATAAATAACTACAATTATATCTTCTTAATAGATTGTTCCCTTTATTATTATATAGTGTCCTCCTTTGTCTCTTGTTATAGTCTTTGTTTTAAATCTATTTCTTTCTCTTTATTCTTTGCATGTTTATTAGTGGTTTTGATAAATGGTTGCCATTAGTTTTATATATATATTCTACATATAGCAGTCTATGTTAAGTTGATGGCCTTTTAAGTTTGAGCCCATTCTTATCTTCTCTCCTTTCCACATTTTAGGTGCTATTATATTTTTGTATCCTTTTTTTTGGTGAGTACTTTGACTGGTTTCTTTACAGAAATATTCATTTTTATTGCTTTGTGTTTCCTACCTTCATTATGTCACTTTTGATTTTTCCTTTCCACTCAGAGTCCCCTTTAATATTTCTTGCATGGCTGATCTAGTGGTCATTAACTCCTTTAGGTTTTGTTTGCGAAACTCTTTATCTCTCTTTCTATTCTGGATGATATCCTTGCTGGATAGAATATTCTTGGCTGCAGATTTTTCTCACTGAGTACTTTGAATAGATCATGCCACTCTCTTCTGGCTTGCCAACTTTCTGTTGAGAAATTCCCAGCTAGCCTTATGGGTTTTCTCTTATAAATTACCCACCTCTTTTGTCTTACTGCTTTTACATTTTTTTTCTTTATTATGTTTTGCAAATTAATTGCAATGTGTCTTAGTGTGGGTCTGCTTTTGTTGATTTTTATGGCAGTTCTCTTTGATCTGGATGTCTGTTTCCTTCCCCAGATTAGGGAAGTTTTCAGCGATTATTTCTTCAAATAAATTTTCTGCCTCCTTTTCTTTCTGTTATTCTGTGACTCTTATCATACAAATGTTATTATGTTTAATGGAATATATTTTCCATTTATATACTCCTTTTTTTTTTCTATTTCAGCTTGATTACTTTCCATTACTCTATTTCTGGGTCACTAATTCGTTCCCCTGCTTCTTCCATTGTGATATTCATTCCATCAAGTGTGTTTCTCATTTCATTTATTGAGTCCTTTATCTCTGCTATGTTATTCCTTATCTCTTTTAAGGGTCTCACTCATATATTCCAGTCTTTTCTCAAGTCCAGTAAGTATCCTTATAGTCATTGCTTTAATTTCTCAATCAGATATACTTTCTTTTTTTTTAAATTTATGATAGTCACAGAGAGAGAGAGAGAGGCAGAGACACAGGCGGAGGGAGAAGCAGGCTCCATGCACCGGGAGCCCGATGTGGGACTCGATCCCGGGTCTCCAGAATTGCGCCCTGGGCCAAAGGCAGGCGCCAAACCACTGCGCCACCCAGGGATCCCCAGATATACTTCTTATATCTGTTTCACTTAGATCACTGGCCATGAACTTGTTTTCTTTCACTGGGGATAAATTTTTCTGTATCCTTATTTTGTCTGCCTCTTGTGTCTGTTTCTGTATGTTAAGAAGGTCAGCTATGTCTTCTGCTCTTGAAAGTAGTGAATTTATGAGGAAGAGATCCTGGAGTGCCCTGTAGTGCAGTGTCTGCTGTTCATCAGAACTTGGCACTTCAGGAGAGAATCCTATGTGTGTTGCTTACAACCTGCTATTGTATCTGAGTCACTTTTTCTTTCAGTGCAGTTATGTACACTGACTCTCTTCCTGTTATGGGCTGTACTTATTCTTTGTGGTGTTAGTGGGACCCAGGCAGGCCAGCTCTGGGGGGTTGGTGGTGCGACATGACTGCCAGGGAACTTGGGAGTGGGGCAGCAGTGTTAGCAGAATTTGTACTGGGCCACTAGTCTTATGTTAGATCCCCTAAAACAATGCACCTGTTGGAGGATGTGGGCCAGGGTGGCTAGTGTGCATTGCATTGACTAGGCTTGACTAGGCTTGTCATGTGGTGGCAGCTGTGCACCCAGCAGCTGGGTGGGGTGTGTATGCTAACAAAATTTGCCCTGAGCCCAGGGTTGAAGCTAGCAGGCTTGGAGTATATGAATCCTCAGGTTCACTGCTAATAGGAGAGATAGCAAGTATCTTGAGCTCCACTTCTTACAGGTGGCTCTGTGTTTATGCCGGGAAGCAGGGAAGGAAAGTGACAACTGCCAGGTCCCTCATTTTTGGAGAAGTCCCCCAATGTGCTCCGAAGTCATTCTAGACAAAACTGTCTCCCATTCACCAACACCCCACTCCCCCACCCTGTTGTGTAAACTACTGTTTCTGTGTTGTCTTTCTGCTCAGGATGTTTTCTCTTTCAGGGCAGAGACCTAGCTATATCACTTACCCTCCTTGTTTGCCCACTGCTGAGTCCTCTGACTTTTAAAGCTCTAGGCTGCAAGTCCTGCTGGTTTACAGGGATTAACCTTCCCCACAAATTCCTTGGTACAAGGGCCTGTCTCTCTGCTTTCTCTATGCATGCAGCTCCTTTCCTCCTGCTGGCAACCTCCCTCTGCCTTTCTGACTTTCTTAACCTTTCAGATGCAGCTTCTCTCTGTATTTATTTGTGAATTTGTTCTGCCAGTCTTCAAATCACTCTCCAGTTTATTGACTTGGATGTAGATAATATCTAGTAAATGTAGGATAAGGAGAGTTCAGGATCCTCCTGCTTTGCCATCTTCCCCAGCTTCCAAAACAAACGTACTCCATTTTTAATTGCAGAAGAGAATTTATTCTTTTCCCTTAATCCTTGGATATATCTTACAGAGAGGAAATAACTGATCTTAACCAAATGTTTAGAATGTTGCAAAATATCTTATTGAGCCTATGACAATATTCTACTGATCTGAGTTGTTGAATTTGCCAAAATCTGAGAAGAGATCTGTTTTTCCTTTATTTTTTATTTTTTATTTTTGCTAATGTAAAAGTCAGGTTGTTCCTTTGGTGATGATTTAAGTTTATTGGGCCTCCAGGTCTTGAAAATCTGATTTGGGTAGTTTGACCAACACACTTTATTAGAGTGTCTCACTATACTGCAATTCAGCTACAATCTACTTAACAAAAAGTGAACTGGAGAGGGTTCTGCTCTTTAAATAAAAAATTTTAAGTGGGAGTAATTAATTATATTCTCTATAATCTTTAACAAATTGATAGAGACATAGTATAGTACAAAGCAAAGGAAAAGAACACAAAGATAAACTACTTCTACAAAGTAAATTATTTTGTGAATATATAGGGAAGTATTTAATAGCATAATTAAAATTATTTGTGTAACCTGTCAGGTCCCAAACTTATTCACCTCTTTATGTCCAGCTTATGGCTAAACATGTTGTTTAGATCTAGAGGACACCATTCAAATTGTACTCTGTATGAGTGGCACCAGAAACAGCTGAGTTGAACCTAGAGGCTATCATAGTTTTTGGGAGGGGTGTTTGATGCCCTGTATTACATATTCTTGACCCACTTCATATTGTAGTAGTTATGATAGTTATGGGACATGCTGCCAGTATCTTACTTCAAATGCCCATAGAATTTCTTCCCTTATTATTATTATTTTTTGCCCCAGGGCTTTCTTTGAAGCCCTCTAAGGTTGCTCTTCCTTATCCAGGTTATTTACCTACTATGTTGGTTGGTTGTCTGTTTTATTCATTAGAGCATAAATTCCACAGGCACAGAGATCTTTGTTTTGTTCACTGATTTATTCCAGTAAAATAGTTCCTGACACATAATTTGACACTCAGAAAATAGTTATTGAATTGAATAATAGTTTGTTTCTGTCAAATTCTGTAAAGCTTGAGGTATTATTTTATCAGTGCTTTCTATCTCCTACCTCATTACAAAACTTATTTAGAATACCTTACAGAAATGTATACTATGCAATAGAATAACAATTAGTGATGAGGAAATTGGACAAAAGTAAAATATTGGTCATGAAAGAAATCAGGGGTAAGGTTAAGTTTTGAACATTTACAAGAAGTGGACCATAGATTTGGCTCTAACCCAAAAGAGACTTTCAAATTAAGTTTGGTTAAAAATGATGGAAAATTTAACAAAGCTGGAAGACTTGTCAAATATAGTTAAAATGTGACTACAACTGCTTACCATGGTCATCTTACAGAAACTGACAAGCTCATATATACAAAGTACTTAGCATTCTGCAATGCAGTTGACACTTGAACAACATGGGGGTTTGGAATGCCAATCCCCTGCACAGTGAAAAATCCATATATGACTCCCGACTCCCCCAGAACTTAACTACTAATAGCCTACTGTTGAATGTAAGTCCTACCAGTAGTATAGAATTGATTATCACATGTTTTGTATGTGTATTATATACTGTAAGTTATTATTATAATAAAGCAAGCTGGAGAAAAAATGTTATTAAGAAAACCATAGGGAAGAGAAAATAAATTTACAGTATTGTTATAATTATCAGTGCCATAAGTTTATATCCTCTGTTTTCAAGATGAATCACTTGTCATTACCTACATCAATACTGTCTTTTATGCTGCAAAACACTGTAGATGTTATGTTTCACTAACAGTAGACATAAAAAATGTAAAGAATGTGGAAAAGAAATTCATACTTATTTACAAGTATTCTAATTCATGCATTGATAAAGAAGCAGCAATAAGATTGCTTTATAGTAACCTGGTGTAATCAATAGTTGCTTCATGCTAGCCTATTCAATATGCTAATAAATGAACCATTATAAAATTCTTATGGCATAGAGAGATGCCTGAGTGGTGCAGTCAGTTAGACATCTGACTCTGGTTGTAATCTCAGGGATGTGGGATCAAGCCTGGTGTCAGGCTCCATGTTCAGGGCAGAGTATGATGGAGATTCTTTCTCTCTCTCTCTCTCTCTGCTCCTCCCATTTGTGCTCTCTTTCTAAAATAAATAAATAAATTGTTAAGTAAAAAGAAGCTACAGTATTATAGTCATATTCTTAAAATAGTATTGGAAACATTGTTACATTTTTAGAAAAACACTTAGCCTGTGATGATTGGCCAATACATAGTTTCTCCCCAATTATGAGAGAAAGAGAGAGGCATAGTATATGGTAATATAATTCTTTGAAAGCGAAGTTCTAAAACAGTGAGAAAACTAACACATATCTTTGGAAGGATAGATTATCTATTAGCATATAAGTCTTGCACACGATGTTCTACACAATGAAATTTAAGTGAAGATGATGATTATACAAATGTCTCATACAGTTATTGCTTAAAAGTTGTTAGGTTTTCACATGAAGACTCATATATGCACAACAAATAAGCTTATTAACTGTATGGTGTGATTATTATTTATTATTCATTAAGTGAAAGTAGATCATCATAAAAGTCTTCACACTGGATGTTAAATAGGCTGTGTTGAATAGCTATGAAGGAGGAGGTGGAGAAAGAAGGAATGGTCTTGTGTCTTAGGGGTGTTAGAGGTAGAAGAGCAGGCAGGAGAAGCAGGCACACTTGCTCTAACTTTATGGAAATATATTTTTGTTTTCATTTCTCTGAAAATGTTTCTTTATGGTACCAATCCTTATACCAATTTTTCTTTAGTTATAGTGCCTGTATCTTGGAATGGCCCATGCTG
Organism: Vulpes lagopus; assembly: GCF_018345385.1. NCBI lineage: Eukaryota > Metazoa > Chordata > Mammalia > Carnivora > Canidae > Vulpes > Vulpes lagopus. The sequence goes on from NC_054831.1 coordinate 66,209,085, forward strand.
TAAAAGAAGTTAAAAGCAGTCTTGAATAATCAGAACCCTTCTGCCAGATTGTCTAATGTAAATTTGTTTTCTGATACTACTACTTCTACCTCTTCTTCCTCATCGTCTGGAACTAGTTTGGAAGCACTCCTCTCCAACAAGTGGTCTTCTATTAATTCCTCTGCTATGGTATCTATTAACTCTTAAATTTCTCCAAGATCCATATCACCTTTTACCCCCGACCTTTTTTTGCCATGGCTCTGTTGTAAATCCTATGAAGTTATGCATATTTGTCAGTTTTTCCAGCAAGAATTTAGTTTTGGCCTTAATGGCTTTTATGGCTTTTTCTGTAACAATGATGGCATCCTCAATGGTGTAATCCTTCTAGACTTTTATGATGTTCTCTCTATTCTTTTTCATAGCCTTGACAGTCACTTCCATAGAGTAACATATAATGAGCCTTAAAGGTCATTATGACATCCTGATCTAGAGGCTGAATTAGAGAAGTTATGTTTGGGGGCAGGTAGATCCTCTTCATGCCTTCAGGGTTGAACTCATGGAGTTCTGGGTGGCCAGGGGCATTGTCCAATAACAAAAGAACTTTAAAAGGCAGTGCCTCACTGTAAAAGTACTTCTTGACTTCAGAAACACAGCATCAGTGGAACCAATCTAGAAAAAGGGTTCTTGTGGTCCACATCTTCTTGTTGTACAACCAAAAGATTGTCAGCTGGTGTTTATCCCTTCCCTATAAGCAGCTGTATAGATAAGTCCTGATCATAAACTTGACTGCATTCACACAAAACAGCAGAATTAGCCTATCCTTTTCTGCCTTAAATCCTGGACTCACTTCTCTTCCTTATTAATAAATGTTCTTTGTGGCAATACCCCCACCCCCCAGAAGAGCACATTTTCTTCTGCATTAAAAGGGAGATATCCTTTCTCCTCAATGATTTTCTTAAAGGTGTCTGAGAACTCATCTGCTGATTCTTATTGGCAAATGCTGCTTCTATTATCTTGACATTTTTTTAAAGCCAAACCTGTTTCTAAAATTATCAAACCATCCTTTGCTGGCATTAAATTCTCCAGCGTTAGACCCTTTACCTTCCTTTTGCTTTAAGTTTTTCTTATAGTGACTTCATTTTTTTCAAAATCGTATTAGAGTCCAGAAGTATGCTTTTCTTATAGCATCCAGAACCCACAGCTGCATTTTCAATATGAGATAAAAAGGTATTTCATAAAGAGTGCAAGGTTTTTGTGCCTGTTGGCATAGTTACAGTAACATCTTCACAAATTTCCTTTTTTTTTTTTTTTTTCTAAACACTAGTCCTTACACTGGTTTCTTTTATCTTAAAATGGCAGGCACCTATAGCTGCAGATCTCAATCTATGGTACCTATGAAGCAGTTCACCATTATCTTGTAATGTCATGATTTCTCTCTTGGAAGTACTTCTAGCATCACTAGAAGCGGTACTTTGTGTGGGTCTCATGGTGTTGTTCAAGGTTTACAGTATTGCAGTAAACACAATAAAAAATACATGAGAATCCTGAAAGATTGCTTTTTATGCAATACAAAATTTACTGGAGAGACAAAATGCTCAGGCAGAGATGATTAGTATCAGATAGGATTTTAGGCAGATACTGGTAATGCTCAAGCTCCCACAATAGCAACAGAAGGTGACTACAAAATTATTACAATAGTACAGTATTACTGCATTTAACTTTATGCAGTTATGATTTAATACTGTATCTTTACATTTGCTTACATTTCTCTCAGCTGTAGAATGGTGCCATATGTAGTCTGTAAGTGTGCGCACATTTTGATAAATGTTAAGTTCTTATAATATATTTGTATATGTTTTATGATTATAAATGTTAAAATAGACTGATATCTACATATATTTTATGCTTTTATGACATATGCAACTTTTTCTTTATTTTTTCAATATTTCTAGGCTACATAGTTTATCTGAGTTGTCTCAAATTGTCAAAATTCTCCAAAAACTTCCCAATATATTTATTGGAAAAAAATCTATGTATAAGTGGACCATGTGGTTCAAGCCCATGTTGTTCAGGGTCAATTGTATTTTTCAGGCTTGAGTGATTCAGAGTACTAAATAGCTCATACCATCTGGGAGAATTATACCATTAGATATGAATGAAGTTTTAAGTTTAATTGAATTGAAAGTAAATAGTATGTACTGCCTGGCTCATAGGCAGCTAGGAGCTTCTTAAAGAGCTTCTTATGAGAAAATATCTGCCTATTTAGCTGAAGCAAAAAAGCAAAGATTGGGTTAAAAAAGAACTATTTCACACAAAAAAGACTTTCCATAGATACTTTTGCTTCACAAATATAAATTTCACATATGAGTGAAATCACGTTAATTATCCTTATCTGATTGATTTATTTCACTTAGCATAATATCCTCTAGTTCCATCCATGTAAAAAAATCTTTAATCTAGCTCTACTTCTTTCCAGTGTGAGAAGAGGCATCAATTATTCTTAGAGTTAATTTCTCCAACTGAGCTTTTAATTATTTCCAATCCTTACTTCTCCCATCCTTTACTTACCAGTCTTCCCATATTCTTCCTTAATTTCTAATACTTCCTTTTGCTGACTGCAGCTATGCTTATATCTTACCTGTAGTAGAATACAAAACACAAAATAATTTTTTTACTTCATCATTATTCCTATTAACCATGAGATTGTCTTGCCTTTTTCATTCAATGGAATGTTTTTTGAGATAATACTCTACTTTGTCACATATTTATTCCTTAAGCCCTGACAAACAAGTTTCAATCTCTATCACTCCTTGAAAACTACTATCTAAAAGATCAGTGAAAGATAAAACAATCATTATACCTCCTAGCTTTTCCTCAATCATCACCTTTGATCACATTTCTGCATGTCCAATAAATCTGTTTTCTTTTATGACATTGCAAAAATTTCTACCTGTCTAGCTTCTTACTCTTTGCATTCCCTAATCATTGCCTTATCTACTCCCGGAGCTTTCTGTAGGTTCTTTCTCTGATCCTTCTCCCATGCCCCAGTCTTGTATTATTGCCCATTTTTTGCTGTATATTACTGTTGGACAATGAGTTGGACTTCAAAGTTAGCTTCTCTAAAATGAAGCTTATCATTCTCACTCACTTCCTCCTTACCTCACCTGTTTCTCCCAACTTATTGATTTGAACAGTAATACTTTTCTTTAAGGCACCAATGGATTTCAGCTTTCTCTTTGCATCCTCAATATTTGGAGGAGAGAAAACCAGGCGCTTTGACTTATACATGTTAACTTGGTTAATATCTACAATTTAAATTTCATATGTAAGTAAACTAAGACCCAAGGTGATCAAATGAGTTGCCTCATATCACTGAGCTATCTAGGAATGGAAACAATATCTGCTGGATACTAAAATTCATATACTTTTCACTGTATAACAGAATAATTACTCTTAAACAACATTGTATCCTGAATCATCAAAGAAATACTCCATTATGTTTTTGCTATTGTATTTATTAAGGAAAGAAAGCAGAGAAATACATTTTAGAAAGATTTTGAACCTTCAACAAGAGTTAAAAGTAATAAAAACTTTCTGTTAAACTTTGTATTATTAAAATGCTATTAACCAGAACAACCTCTTTCCCAGATTTGTCAGTCAATCAAGGTTATGTTACATATTGAACAGGGTGGTTTGAGTTATATACTAAACTGGGTGGTTTTATTATATACAAAATTGGATATACATTCACTAATGTCTTTCATATTGAGTTCAGAGTTGGAAATAGATTTTTTAAAGTATATGTTATTAATTGGATATTTGCCAGTGTTAGACTCGACTCAGCAATAAATGAAAATATTTGTCTATTGGGCTTCAGATTTAAGTTAAGTTTGATAGCTGAGAGAGAAGAATCTAAAAGTAAAGGGAGGATCAATAGCAGTGGGTAGTTAATGGTGAGGAAATGTCCTCTGAGTAGGCAAAGTGGGAAATTACATGATAGCCTGTAAGTATGGATTATACTCTGGGCAAAGGATGCACCATCATTAGGCAATTGCACACTGCACAACTGTCGGCTAAGTACCATTTTATCCAATTTAGACCTAATGAACTTAGTAGATGAGATCCCTGCTGAATTAAGGAGCAATCAAAGCCTCATTTTGGATTCTGTGCCATCTAGGTCAAGACATTCCAAAAGTGTTGAGTATTACTTGGTACAGAAAAGAGAAAACTTTCTTACCTTCCTTCTGGCTAATTCTTTAACACATATTTATGGAATATGATTTATGGCATAGAAAGTATCATTTGGTAATTGGTAGATAATGAGGTGACAGAATTGGAAAACTATTCTATATCTTTAAGGAGTTTTATTTCCGTTTTTGCTATTTTTTATTATTCTGAATGACATTTTTTTTAATCAAAAGGACAAAAGGAATTTTGTTTGAGTCTAAAAGCAAAGTAGCTCTCTACCCTAGCAAGAAGGTTGATAGAAGGTCTTTAATAAAAGGGATAAGTAATGAAGAGGTGAGGATGTGTTTTGTGTACTTGATCTCACCTATCTCAGAGGTGCAATGACACTGGTTTTATTTGGAAATTTCAGGAAGTGCAAAAGATGTGTCAGAAGAAGTCCATGTCTGCCTACCCTGCAGGGAGGGCTGCCCCTACTGTGCTGATGACAGCCCCTGCTTTGTCCAGGAGGATAAGTATTTGCGACTTGCTATCATCTCCTTCCAAGCCCTGTGTATGCTGCTCGACTTCGTTAGCATGCTGGTGGTCTACCACTTTCGCAAAGCAAAGGTAAACCCAGGTACCCTGGTTATGACCTTCCTTTTTATTATAAAGTGACCTCTTCTTTTTTCAAGCAAATAGAGTTTTTCCAAGTCCCAGTTGCCTCTCTGTTTAGCAGAAGTCTTCCTATAATATAATCAGCCTAGAGTATGAACATTATATTCTTTAGCTTCCCAGGAGAAATAGGGATTAGAAATATGGAATCTTATAACATTTTCTTCTATAAAATGTTTCCCCCATTTAGCATGGAGTTTGAGTACTTTATTGCCTTAAAGGACTCTCTTTTACATCTCTTTGGCTTCTTCTAGAAGAACTTATTCTGCTGATACCCAGTGCATTGTTAGTTTTTTTCCGTATCTAGAAAGCTTTTTTATATTGGTTATATTTCATTTTTATTTCTCTTAGCCATATTTGAAGTTGACAAATGGACTTGACTATTTTTGAACACATTATACTTTGAAGAATAAATTTATTCATAAACTTATATTTGGTCTTGCATTAGTATCCCAGAATCATAGCAATCCTACACAGAGCTTATATGGCTTTTGGGAAAGCCTGTCCTTTGGTTCTGTTCTGAGAAGTCAAAGAGTAATATAAACATTTGTATGCTTCTCAGTCAGGAGTGGATGAAAAACTAAAATTTTCAGGGCAAAGCTTTCTGGAGGAGTTGTCTTCAGTTGGTCATTCAATTAATTATATGTAGCCAGTGTTATCAGAATTTTTGGTTCTGTTGCTTTCAGAAATGTATTTGTGCCATTGGGGGAAAAACACAAAGCCTTAAGTTTCCACCTTTTCTGAATTCAAATGACCCCTTTATGTTAGCAAAGTTGTAGATTGATTTTGGTAACAGAGCTCATTGGAGCATAAAGTGTTCCCATTAGAAATCAAAAAAATAAAACAATTCTCTGAATGGCATCTAGTACGATGCCTGAAGTTAACATTAAAAAAAAAAAACCCTCTATTGCAATTCTAGGAGAATGTATCCATTATGTTATAGACCTTAATAGTTATTTTTAATAGACAGATTTCATTAACAGAAGCATACAACACAAATTAAAATCAAGCTTTAAGTCAGCAAGAATCTGCAAACAGGCAAATTGCTCTTCATTTAACCAATACATGTCTTCCTTTGAAACAAAATATGTGTTAAATTGTATATATAATAAAGTAGTAGGAAAGTAGAGTTGAGAAATATCTAACTTCTGTTACCAAGATAAAATTAGTCTTTTTAATAACCTGTCACTGGCACAGCAGATAGAATTGAAAGGTCTATTTAATAAATTGGTCTGAAATCTCTATATAATGTCATTCATTCACAAAGGGGATAACAGATAGTTCTGTATGAGTTTTAATTGATGATAAACATTAATGATTGCTGTGCTAAATATAGTTATGATATATGATGGGTAGACTATTACATTGGATGATAAGAAAACTGAAATAGCTCTTGCTAGACCAATGTCTTAATCTATGTTAATGTTATTTACCTTTCCAAAGTTATTAACTTTTCAAATTTCTTTGGACCTTCATATGAAATGCTATTTTATAGGGTTAGCATGAGAATTGGTATCTTTACATATCATTTACTGACATTTCTATAGAAACAAACTAGTTGGAATAGATAAATTAGACATTATCTGGTTTTAAGATGATCACCTTTTGAAGAATCAGTTTTCACAGAATGTGATATAATATAGGGGGGATTATTTTTAGAAAATAATACGGGTTAATAAAGTCAGTGAATGTGGATCTAGTATATTAAAGGAAACATTTGGTAAACTTTTCTGATTTCAGTTACCAAAAAGAATGATTAATTGTAAAAGCAGTAAACCATTTCCATTGTAGAGATTGCATGTTTATAGCATATAGACATGGGCTCTGCTTTTTAAAGTTTTTACATATTCTTGCAGCAGTTCTTTGCATAAAACAGAAAACTAATGATCCCTTTTGAAGTAATATTGAGGTCTTTCTTACGAGTTTTCCATTGCATTGCCTACCCACCAATAATTAAAGGAACAAAAACCTATAATCTATCAATTTACATCTATTTTGACAATAGAGAAAGACCTTAGTTGCAATATAGAAGTAGCATAATATTGTGGGTAAGTGTGCAGACTCTAGAATTAGCTTGTTTAGACTTGAATCCTGTCTCAGCCCCTTGAACGCTATTATACTTTGGGAATATTGTTCAGCCACACTTTGCCAAGTTTTTTCCTCTATAAAGTGATATTTAACATACCCTATACAGAAATTAATTTAAAATGGGTTATATATCTAAATATAAGGCCCAAAACTAAGAAATATTTTTAGAAGAAAACATAGGCATAAATTTTGGGTTAGGCAATGTTTCTTAGATACAGCATGAAAAGCCTAATTGACAAGAAAAATAAATAAATAAATTGGACTTTATCAAACTTCAAAACTTTAGGCCTCAAAGGACATCATCAAAAAGGTAAAAAGACAACCTATATAATGGTAGGAATTATTTGCAAATTATACTAGAATCCAGAAAATATAAAGAATAAAAAGATAACCCAACTCAGAAATGGACAAGGTAGCTGAATAGACGTTTATCCTGGAAGATACACAAATGGCCAATTTGCATATGAAAAAATGCTCAGTAATATTCCTTACTAGGAAAATTCAAATCAAGCACATGCCCACAGCACACACTAGCATAGCCAAAAATACAAAGACAATTACAGGTGTTGTTGAGGATGTGGAAAAATTGAAATGCTCATTCATTGCTACTGGGAATGTAAAATGGTGCAGCCACTTTGGAAAATAGTTTAGCAATCCCTTAAAAAATTAAACGTAGAATTATGATATGACCCAATAATTCCACTTCTAAGTGTATACCTAGGAGAATTCAAAACATAGGTCTAGGGCACCCCTGGTGGCGCAGCGGTTTAACGCCGCCTGCAGCCCAGGGTGTGGTCCTGGAGACCCGAGATCGAGTCCCTGCATGGAGCCTGCTTCTCCCTCTGCCTCTCTCTCTCTCTGAATAAATAAATAAATAAATAAATAAATCTTTAAAAAGACGTGGAGGAAAAAATACAAACCTGTGTATAGCCATGGTGGAAAACAGTATGGAGGTTCCTCAAAAAGTTAAAAATAGAATTATCATAGACCTAGTCATTTCACTACTGGGTATTTACTCCGAGTATTTACTCCCCAAAAAACAAAAACACTAATTTGAAAAAATATGTGGAAAGAACCCAGGTGTCCATCCATAGATGAACTGATAAAGAAGATATGGGGTTTGTGCATGTGTGTGTATCTAATGGATTACCACCCATAAAAAAAGGATGAGCTCTTGCCATTGTGGGTGGATCTACAGGATATATTGCTAAGTAAAATAAGTCAGAGAAAGACAAGTATCATATTTTACTCATGTTGAATTTAAGAAACAGAACAAATGAACAAAGAGAGAAAAAAGACAAACAGAAAACAGACTCTTAAATACAGAGAATAAGCACATGGTTGCCAGAGGGGAGGTGGGTGGGTAGAATAGATAAAGCAGATTAAGAGTATATTTACCTTCACGTGCATTGAGAAATGTATAAAACTCTTGAATCATTATAGTGTACACCTGAAATTAATAAAAAGAAGGAAATATTTGTCTATGCAAAAATTGTTCACACAAATGTTCATAGCAGCATAGTTATAATAGCCAAAATATGGAGACCATCTAACTGTTCATCAGTTGATGAATGGATAAGTAAAATGTGGTATATCCCTTAAATGGAATATCTTTTTGTTAATAAAAAGGAATAAATGCTGATGCATGCGACAGCATGGATGAATCTTGAAAACATGCTAAGTGAAAGAAAACAGCCATGAAAGATCATTTATATGAAGATTACATTTATATGAACTGTGCAGAATAGGGAAATCAGCAAAGACAAGTAGATTAGTGGTTGTTAGGAGATACAAGGAGGGAAGAATGGGGTGTGACTGCCAATGGGCTCAGGGTTTTTTTTGTTGGGGGAAGAAAATTTTCTAAAATTGGATTAGGCCAATATGTTTCACAAATGTGTCAATATGCTAAAAACCACTGGTTTATATACTTTAAAAGCATTTAAGGTATATTAATTATATCTCAATAAAGGCATTATAAGATTTTTTAAAAAGTTTATTACTTACCTCACAGGATCCTTTTGAAGATATAGTGAGATAGTGCATATAAAGTACCTTACTAGACATTTGCCTATTGTTACTATATTATTTTAGACCAATTTGTGAAATTGATAATCTGTTTGTTTCCCATGTTACAGGCTAAGTATGACATTTAAAATAGTGTAAAAGATAAGGTGTTGAAAAAATATAGCCAGTGGGATTCCCAGCAGTGGAATTCTAGGCAATAAATTCATTTAAATTGTCTTTATAATTTGAAAACAGTTGTCCTATACTAATCCTAATAGACTGTCCAGATAGCTAAAATGAACAAAACACCTGTGGTACAGAGTCTTCTATTTTGGCTATATCTTCATCATGAAAGAATGGAAAGAATGCTAAAATATAACCAGGATAGTTTCATTTAATTGGTCTCAGTTAAAAGAAAAACAAACATTTTAAATACCCAAGCTCCACAGTACTTATTCACATACTCATGTGCTATTACACAAATATTTCTATACTGATAACCATCTTTTAAAAGCATTTATTTATATGTAGCTTCTTGTTCCTATAAGAATGATTAAGTGTACAACTATAGTTATTCACTATTTATATTTACCTATATCATTGGCCTTTCTAGGAAGGTTTTACCCTCTACCTTCAAAATGAGGGAGTTAAAGAAATCTTGAGTGATTATCAATTATGAAGTCATGGAACACATGCTTCTTGTGTTATTACAATGGTAACAGTTTATTTTTTAAAGGTTTTTTTTTAAGATTTTATTTATTTATTCATGAGACACACACACACACACACACACAGACAGAGACAGAGACAGAGACACAGGCAGAGGGAGAAGCAAGCTCCATGCAGGGAGCCTGACATGGGACTGGATCCCTTGACTCCAGGATCATGCCCTGGGCTGAAGGCGGCGCTAAACCACTAAGCCACCCAGGCTGCCCCCGATGGTAACAGTCTAAAAGTTGATAATGTACATACATTTGTTACTAATTTCCTAGTTTTTATTTATCAAAACAAGGGACCAAAATATGAGAACTAGAGACTTGAAGCAACCCTCTTCATAGAAAAGAAAATCCAGCCTCTGAGAGATTGTCAGTTGCCCAAAGTAACCCATCTAGGTTGGAATATTTATATATTTATATTTTGTCTTACTCCAGCACACAGAATAAACATTTCTAGAAGATTAAAGGTATTAACTGAATAAATTAGGGCTCAGTGAAAAAAAAGTAGGAAAAAAAAGTTGAAATCAAGGGTGAGGTTAAGATATGGAATGGATTCCATGAGTGCAGGTATATTGCTTTAGCTAGTTGCTAGAAAGAAATTCTGTTGTTTTCTAGTAGTAGTGCAAAGAGGAGGAAAAAAAAAGTGAGTCTGTGTTCATAAGATAAAAACTGACCAGTCACTCAGGTAAAACTTGAATATGCCTATCCTTAAGACTTTCTTTTTAAGATTTTTATTTATTTATTTGACAGCAAGAGAGAGCACGAGTAGGGGGAGGGGCAAAGCAAGATGGAGAAGCAGACTCCCACCTAAGCAGGGTCCCCCATTGTCCCAGGATTAAAACCTGAGCCAAAAGCAGATGCTTAACCAACTGAGCCACCCAGGCACCCCATCTATCATTAAATCTTGAGAGAAATTTTTCCTGTGGATTCTTACATAGAGACTTTTTTTTTTTTTTTGAGACTATTGTTAAGTGTACTGAATGATAAACATTCTTACAGGAAAAAGAATAGTTTTCATAGCTTTATTTGTTAATTTTCCTGAATGTGTGCTAAAGTTTTAATGCTTAAATATAGCTTAGGCAAATCAATTCTGTAGAAGCATCACAAATGTGGTCCTGATACAGTTTTCTTTGCTATTTAATGTTAATGCAAGGATTCTTCTAGAATACCTAGATTTGAGTTCACCAGTGTACATCACACATGCCACAGTACAGCACAGTGATAAACACATATGGTCCTCTTTACCATTTGATTCAGAATCAATGGAAGAACCCCTCTCATCAAGCTGAACTCCTGCAGGTTCTATGCATGAAGTCTGGTTACCATCCTGGATCTAGAAAAATAGGAGGACTGTAAATTCATCACATAAACTATCTTAAATATTGTTGTTCTTTCCTGAGTTTTCAAAAAGTATTCACCATCTGGCAACAAATTTGAGGTTCTAATCCCTCTCAAGATTGGATGGCAGCTTTTCCATATTCCTTTTTTAAAAAGATTTTATTTATTTATTCATGAGAGACACAGAGAGGCAAAGACAGACAAAGGGAGAAGCAGGCTCCCCACAGGGAGCCTGATTCAGGGCTCAATCCCAGGACCCCAGGATCATGACCTGAGCTAAAGGCAGACATTCAACCACTGAGCCCCTAAGGTGTCCCTTCTCCACATTTCTATTAAATGTGAAGTTGTGTGGTGGGGTTGGTCAGACTGGTGACAGAACTCATAGGCACTAATGATGGCTGAGGCATCTAGTCAGGCATGCATCTAAAAAAAAAAAAAAGTTAGAATCTGATTCTTACATCCACTTTCCTTTCTCCAGCATGTGGCCATATTCTTTCATCCACTTATGCCAGAATTTACAGTTTGTAACATCTTAAATGCTTTAGTATATAAGTTATATTTCATTTAGTGCCTATTAGAAATAGAGCACTTGGAAACTTAGGCATTTTTTATTTATTAGACTTTTCTGTGAATTGCCATAAATAACCACATTCACAGATCAAAAATAGGAAAAGTGATGACAATGTCAAACCTAACAGCTGATCCTGTACATGGAGACAGCATGCAAATATGCTGTAATCGTAAGAGAAAAAGCTCTCTGTTCTAACGTGAAATATTAAGAGACATAAAGATGTTATAGAAATTTGTCTTTCAGTTGCACTATTTCTCCAGGGAAGCCTAATTATAAGTACATTTAGTTAAATGAGGTTTACCCATGCCAAAAATATCAGCTCTGCAGTTAAATCATTGGTCGGAGGTTAGTTTGACATTTTATCATTTTAAACAACACAAACTAGATTCCATTATATTTTTAGGTGAGGTTTGTAGTGTGATACTGCAAAGAGCAAATTAAATTTTACTCTGCACAAACATTTAGAAACTAATTATATACATTTGTTCTTGTGCCCTTGGTTAAAGATTAAATCTGTCAACAAGCTGAATGATTTTGACCCCAGTGACATCTTCTAAAATAGCAATTTTAAAGCAGTATTTTAAAATGCTGATATTATATATTTTGAAATTATTTCTACATTTTTAAACAAATAATATGACAAATGCATATTTATTCTATTAGCTATTCTGAAGAGAGAGTATGGTTTGTTATAGCTTAATAATTTATTTCCAAATGAAAAACTTGAAAGAGAAAAGATACACCGGAAGGAACAACAGCAAATTCTAGTCCTGAAAATAATCATTTGCTTGATTTATTTTTAGTAGATGTTAGCATGTTTTGTTTGAGCTTAATAGTTTGGAAAATAAAAGTGAGAGTCATTTTTTAAACATGAACATACTATGATTTGTGTTTTCCCTTACATTCTTGTAGTAGTTCTTTTTTTTAAATTAGAACTTAATTGACAAGAGATTTTATAGCTGCACATTTTTGGTTTGCAAAATTAGATGCTTTTAATATAAGGTGTGACTGATTTGTTAATAAAATTCTACTAGGCTGATTATGATGTTCTAATGACTATTTGGTAAAACAAAGGGAGATATATAACTTTCTTACTGTAGTAAATATACATAATGTGTAATTTACCATTTCTAAGCTTACAATTCAGTGATACTAAGTACATTCACACTGTTGGGCAGCCATCATCACTTCCCTTAAAAGTTGCAGAACTTTTTCATCATTCCAAACTGAACTCTATACCTCCTGGGAAACTCTCTTCTAACTTTCTGTCTCTACAAATTTATCTTTAGAATGTGTCATATACTGAGGTGGGCACTTGATGGGATGAGCACTGGGTGTTATTCTTTATGTTGGCAAATTGAACACCAATAAAAAATTATATGAGAGAAAAAAAAAAGAATGTGTCATATAAATCATACACTATTTGTGCTTTCCCATCTGGCTTGTTTCACTTAGCATAATGTTTTAAAGGCCCATCCATGTAGCATTTATCAGAGTTTTATCCCTTCTAATTGCAAATAATATTCCATTGTATGTATTTACTTCATTTTGTTTTATTGGTTTGTTTGTTGGAGGACATTATTTTTTTTCATCTTTTGACTATTATAAATAATATTACCATGAACATTTGTGTACAAGTATCTGTTTGAGTCTGATTTCAGTTTTTTGGATATAACCTAGCAATAGAGTTGCTGAATCATATAATCATTCTGTGTTTACCTTTTAAAGAAATCACCAAATGAACTTTTCCACAGAGGTGGACCATTTGTTATTTTTACCATTAATTCATGAGGGTTCCAGTTCCTTCACATCTTCACCATCATTTGTTATTTTCTGCTTGTTTGTTTTTAATAATGGCCATCTTATGAATGAAAGTGATATCTTATTGTGGTTTGATTTGCATTTTCCTAGAGATTAGTGACAGCTGAGCATCTTTTCATGTGCTTATTGACTATATATCTTCTTTGCAGAAATGTTTATTCAAATCTTTTGCTCACTTTTGAATTAAGTTGTTTGGTTTTTTTCATTGTTGTAAGAGTTCTTTATATGTTCCAAATATTAATCATTTATCAGATGTATGATTTATAAATATTTTATCCCATTCTGTGGCTTGTCTTTTCACTCTCTTGGAAGTATTCTTTGATACCCAAAAGCTTTTAATTTTGATAAAACTCAGTTTACCTATGCTTTCTTTTGTTGCCTGTACTTTTCATCTCTTATGTGAGAAATCATTCCCAAAGCCAATGTCATGAAGCTTTTCTTCTATGATTTCCTCTAGGAGTTTTATAATTTTAGGCCTTATGTTTAGATCTTCAATCCATTTTGAGTTAATTTTTGTGTATACTGTAGAGTAAGGATTCAGCTCCATTATTTTGCTTGAGAATATCTAGTTTTTCCCAGCACCATCTATTGAGGAGACTGTCACTTTCCCATTGCATGATCTTAGCACCTTTATCAAAGATCATTTGACTGTAGACATGAGGGTCTATTTCTGGGCTCTCTATCCTATTATTTATGCCAATACAACACTGTTTGGATTGCTGTAGCTTTATACTAACTTTGCAGTAACTTTTAAAATTACAAAGTGGGAGGCCTCCAACTTATTCTTCTTTTCAAGATTGTTTTGGCTATTTGGAGCCCCTTGAAATTTCATCTGAATTTCTATTTTTCCCAAAACACCATCAAAATTTGAATAGGAACTGTGTTGAATCTGTAGATCCCTTGGCTGTTATTGGCATCTTAACAATATTAAGTCTTCTGATCTGTGAACACAGACTACCTTTCTACCTATTTATGTCTTTTTTGCATTTCTTTCAGCAGTGTTTTGTAGTGTTGAGTATATGAGTCTTTTGTCTACTTGGCTAAATTTATCTCTGATTATTGTGTTATATCACTTTTTACAGATAAACTTTGTGATTTGTCTTGTCCTTCAATTAAGTGGACACTTTCAGTATTATCTTTCATAAGCCAATCAATCATGCCTATAGCTTTCCTTTTATAATTAGTAATTGATATTCCTTTTTCATGCTTTTCATTTCCTTTGCCATTTATGGAAGAGAGGTGCAGTATAATACATGAAAAGGAGTAAAATGGTTTAAAGGCAAGAACTAGTACCTTCAATGCAGCTGTAGAGGTACTGTAGAAGTTGCATACTGATTTACAAAAGATTTTTCTTTATAAGGATTTATTTATTTATTTGGGGGGAGGGCAAAGGGAAAGATAGAGACAGTCTTAACAACTCCACAGTGAGCAAGGAGCCCGACATGGGGCATGATCGCACAATTCTGAGATCATGACCCTGAGATCACCACCTGAGCCAAAACCAAGAATCAGACTAGCTTAACTGACTGCACCACCCAGGTGCCTCCAAAATTTTTTCTTAAACCTCTTTCAAGAACTAGCCAACTACTACACTTAATATAGGATGATGTTATTTATTTCTGTACATTAATGATATATGATATTTCCCTTAATTTCTGTTTCCCTAAGGATGACAGTATTGATCTTAAATCATTAAATATTTTAATTCTATTGAGCTAATAAAATATCACACAAAATCACAACATCTTCACTCCCCATTATTGAATATATATGAGAAATTTGGCACTTTTATTTTTCCTCATCTCCTCCTTCCCATTTTATTAACATGTAATCTATGGTTTGTTTCCATCGGTTTTCAATAAGAACCATCATGAATTTCAAAGGAGAAACAATTCTTTAATACATCTTGATTTCTTGCCTTTGAGTTCTGAATTTTGGCCAATATATTTTTTTTATTATGAAACATACGTATCTTCAAGTAGTTTGCTGTGAAAGGGGTAATTTTATATTTATGTCATATCTGACCTCCCACCAACTGTGGCTTTCACGTGACAGCACCTTGGCTAGGGCAGAAATGGGAGGTTACTTTTTCTTTCAAAGTTCTATTATTGCTAATTCATTCATATTTCAGAAATGAGCATTGTGGACAGTTTCCAGGATGGCCCAGTTTTTGTCCTTTATGGAGCAAAATTTCTCATCTGAACACTTATTAACTTCTTTATTTACTTTTACTGTCGTGATATGGTTCTTGTTTCATTGAAGCTGCAGAAGATACAATCTATGCTCTCAAACTTCAGACAGAACTTTTTTTGATACTGAGAAGTCTCCTATGTGTTAGTTCTTACATTATCTCTTCTCTAGGTCTAGGCTTCTGCTTTAAGATCTCCTATTAAGTATATATTGAGTCTCAAGGCTTTCTTTTTTTAATATTCTCACTGTATAATGTTTGAAGAGTTTTCTCTGTTGTGAGAAGCTATTTGTCTCCTATGACATTCTTTTCCATTTTCATCAGCATTGAAGCTGAGGTCCCCTATCTGCAGTATATTTTAAAATTCATCAACTGTTTTTGATCTCTGTACTATTGATCCTTATGTTTTTTTTTTCTTTCTTTGCAAAGGCTTTGGGGTCAAGCAGCCCCAAAGTTAAAAGTTTAAATCCTATTTCTTTCATTTCTTTTTTTTAGATGTGTGACCTTAAGGTTACCTAGTTAGGTACTTAATTTGAGATGTGTGACCCTAAGGTTATCTAGTTAGGTACTTAATTAATAAGTAGATCACTTAAGCTCTCTAAGTTACCTTTATCATATGTAAAATGGGGACAGTTGTGTTATGTATCTAAGGGTTTTTGTGAAAAATTAATGCAATAATATATATGAATCAATGTAGTGCCTGATACATGCTCAGTATTATTGCTGCTACTATTACTAGTCTTGCTTGCTATAGTTTGAAACAGTGCAAAATTCTCTTGAAGATCACCAAAAATTTAAATAAGATATTTCTATGCTTTTTTCTGTTTCTTTTTTGCTATCAATCTATTTCAGAGGCATTTCCACAAAAGTGATGGATTCATTCTTTTCAGTTGCACTAATTTGGATTATTTATTTTCATCTTCTCTGGTATTAGACTATAGTCTTTAAAAGGAAGAAGAGCAAAGTAACTTAAAAGCCCAGATTTAAGTTAAAAGAAAATAGACAGTTATTAGTTAGAGATACAGCAATGGGAGTTGAGGTGCCAGAAGAAGGCTGAAACATTCCATTAGTGAAATTTGGAGCAGCTTACTTTTTGGGCTGCTGATGAGGAACAATCACTGTGGGGGGAAACTCACATATCTACTGCTGCCTTTCCCACCTCTCCCTACACTATTTTCAAGTTTATTTTGTTCTCTGTGCACTCATTTTTATACTACAACTCACCCTGAGCCCACTCACTGCTGAGGGGATGGTGGAGAACTTGGTTCCAAAGAGCCAAAACAATCTTGAAAAGAAGAAAAAGTTGGAGGCTTCATAAAGATTTTGTAATTTTAAAAGTTACTACAAAGTTAGTACAAACTATAGTAATCAAAACAGTCTTTATAAAATATTTACTTACTTTCCAATTGAAAAGCACTCTGATTATATTCAAAATCAATTCAGTATATATATATATATATATTGATCTTAATTTGATTGATCTTATTTGATCAATTGATTGATCTTATTTGAAATTTGATCTTAAAATATATATATATATATGTATATATATATATATACATATATATATATATTGTGACCTGGGAGTTAAAGACACTATTCTGTTGCTAACTAGTTAGCCTTATTTTATCCTTTCTTTGTAAAATGGTGGATTTGTTGAGGTAACTTCCAAGCACTAAGATTCTATGATTCTTTGAACCTGAGAGATTCATATTCTTAATCTGATATACTAATTGTGTAGAATGGTTAGTTAGCACTGCTAAGGCCATCATTTCTCTAGCTAACAGATTGAACATAAGTGTCATTGTCACTGGATCCAGAAGAGTCTTTTAATGAGTCCAAGAGTTTGGACAACAACAACAACAATATATGAACTCTAAAATCAAACCTGACTAATGTAGTAAGCAGTTCGGGGGAGTATTGAATCTACAAATCTAGGAATCATTTCATACCAGCTAATGTATGATTAATTTTTTAATGACTTATGTATTTATGCAGATTCATTCATTGAAGGAATTTCTGGAACATTCCAAGAGTTACCAAAGGAGAAAGTATTAAAACTTTTAATTCTTTTTTTTTTTAATTAAAAATATTACAACTTTTAATTCTATACTTTTGTTCTTATGGGGGTGAAAAAACAAGAACCAAGCAAAGTTATATCATTTAAAATAAAATATTTGATTTTGTAACATGATGTGTGATATCATTTGTATAATATTTTCCTTCCATGAAATATATTTAAACATCTATATGAAGAAACCTGAAGTGCTAGGCTTGAAAACTAGAGAAATATAAGCATGTTTTCTGAATTAACTTTCAAATGGTCTTCTTTAAGTTATAAGAAGTCCAAGTGAGGCCAGCCTCAACATTACAGTTAGGCGCAGGGCAGAGTATCATCAAGGAAGTGTGGACTCAGCATCCCTGTTCTAAAGATCAGTGTCACTGTCCCCAGAGTGTTAGAGCTCTAAGTATTTTGCTTTGGAAGATTTCCAGGGACACCTGGGTGGCTCAGAGGTTTAGCGCCTGCCTTTGGCCCAGGGCATGATCTTGGAGTTCTGGGATCAAGTCTCACATTGGGCGCCCTGAATGGAGCCTGCTTCTCCCTCTGCCTATGTCTCTGCCTCTCTCTGTGTGTCTCTCATGAAAAAATAAAATAAAAATCTTTTTTTTTAAAGAAAATTTCCAGTCTTTGAGTCTTTCCATCCTATTTAAAATACAGATACTATCTAAATCAGATTAGTTGTTATGCTAATGAGGAGTGGAACTTGAGCTAAAACATGGTGGCCACCTCCCTTCCATTTATCATTTATCGGAGCATTGTGTTAAGAAGGATTCAGAGGCAGTAAATGGATCTCTTCTGCAAGGTTATTGTTGCTGGTTAACTTTAGGAGCCACAGGTATTAACAGGGAAACTAATGTGTGACCACAGATTTGCCCCTCCCTCTCTGGGAGTGTCAGGCTCAGAGGAAATAATGACAGAAGAAATACTATCGATTTAGGATGTAAGAGGGCCTTTGTGAAAACAATGGCCCTGAAACCATTTTGTCTAGATATAGCCCACTTCTTGAATAATTTTATCAAAATTCAGGATTTCTACAGATGACGAACTACATCTATCCAAGGTATAATAGATTTGCCAGCAGTTATCCCATTTCATAATTTACTAGCCTAGTCTCAGGTATTTTGAACTTGATGCAGTCTGAAATGTATTTTGACAGATGCTTTTCCCTAAATATTTAAAGTTAAGTGTATTTCAAATAAAATGGAATGCTTTCCATTCTTATCCATTTTTACTTTTCTTCTGACAAATATCCATGGTATATTTTAATAAAAGTGCCAGGAGAAATTTGATCTTAAAAAATTACAGTATGTATCCCCTAATGTATTTTGTCAACACAAAAATATTTTATGAGCTCTGAGTAGAGCTTAGTCCTCCAGCTCAAATGTAGAATTTCATTACTTTTCTTCCTCTGTTACTATGGAAATTATTTAGCTCACTTGTACGTTATTTTTCCTTAAAGCCACTTTTATTAGTGATCAAGAATATCTACTTTTTCTGCTTTCACCTTGTAAAGAGTGAACTTTAGAGCTAAGTATAACATTTAAAAAATTAAAAGGCAAATTCAAAAAAGGTTGTTTTTTATATACTATGATAGCAAAGGATTAACATTTTTAACATAAAAACAAACAAAACGGGATCCCCGGGTGGTGCAGTGGTTTGGAGTCTCTAGTAAGAGTGAAATTATTTGAACATCTTTTTTTAAAAAGGCGAGGGGAGTGCCTGGGTGGTTAAGCATCTGCCTTCAGCTCAGGTCACAATCCCACAGTCCTGGCATCATCAAGCACATGTTGAGCTCCCTGCTCAGCAGGGAGGCTGCTTCTCCCTCTCCCTTTACCCCTCCCCATTTGAGCTCTCTCTCACAAATCAATAAATAAAACATTAAAGACAAAACACAACAAACGAACCAAGGGCAGGAAGGCAGTCCCCTTCAATATCCCCTCACAGGGGATCCCTGGGTGGCGCAGCGGTTTGGCGCCTGCCTTTGGCCCAGGGCGCGATCCTGGAGACCCGGGATCGAATCCCACGTCGGGCTCCCGGTGCATGGAGCCTGCTTCTCCCTCTGTCTGTGTCTCTGCCTCTCTCTCTCTCTGTGACTATCATAAATAAATAAAAATTAAAAACAAACAAACAAAACATTTAGCAATCAATAAGAAATAGAAGAATATTCTATAGAAAATAGCAAAGAATACACATCAGCACTTTGTAAAAACAATAATATGAAAATGCACTCTATATTCATGAATAATTACAAATGCAAATTAAAACAATGATATGTACTTTTATAACAATAATATTTCTCTGTGTTGGTGAAGATGTTAGGATCTAGGTATTCCCATCCATTGCTGGTGGATGGGTTGTATAAATTGGTAGAGACTCTGAGATAAAATTTGGAGTTATGTGTAATAAACTTAAAAACTCAAAGTGATTTTACTTTCAGAAGTCTGTACTAAAAAAATCATATATGTGCACACAGAATTTACAAATATATTAATATGTGTATATATGTTTATCATAGCACTATAATACACACAAATGGGAAATAATTATGTGTTCAAAAATTACGTGTATTGGACTAGGACATCCGTACATTTAAATATATGTCCCATAAAAGTGATCTTTTAGAACACTGATGTGAGAGAATAATTTTTAATATGGTTAGTCATAACCCTCAACACCACATTTCCACCATTTATTGAAATTTTATTGTAGCATTTTCCATTTTTTATTTTTCCCTCTCATCTTTTCTTCTTATGCCATCCCTTTAGGCTCCTTCCGTCAGTCCCTTTTTCCATTCATCATCCATCTGCCAAGCATCTACTGAATGCTTGGAACCATTATCTATCCTGGGAATATAATGATGAACAGGACAAATAAGATCTACCATAAGGAGTTGATATTCAGATGTGGGGCTGGTGGAGATAGGCAATACAAAAAATAAAGAAGAATGTATTAGGTAGTAGGTAGTAAGTGCTATGATCAAAACAAAATAGTGTAACATCATTGGGTATATGTATTTGCAGTTACAGGATTCTCCCAGCCATCATGTAAGTTGATATCCTCATTTTATATTTGAGTGAAGCAAATCATAAAGAATTTAAGAGACCAGTCTAATTCCACATGGGGAAGGTAGGATTAACATTCAGGTCTGTTTGATTTTATAACTCATTACAGTGCTTAACTACTGTTAAGTGCTACACTATCTGTCATATGTTTACAACACAATTTTATCTTAAAATCTAAAAAGTAGACCCAGCCAAGCCTGGCCCCATTGTAGTAATCCAAATTCTAGGGCTGCACACATTCATTTTTCCTCATTCCCTTATGCCCCATCAAAGGTTACATGTTCCATGCTTCCTTCTTGCCAACTGCCTGCTAGTTAACTGAATAAAGTTCTTGCAGGACACCATTTTAATGGTTTTCTGTGTTCCTAAGTTGTGCTCATTTCAGTTACTACATAGTCTTACATCATAATGGCATCACTTAGTACTTTAATCCAAGGAGCAACTCATACAAAATGGTTTAGGGATGTGCATGCATGTGTTTGTGTGTGTGTGTGCGTGCGTGCATGCGTGTGTGTGTGTGTGTGTGTGTGTGTGAATGTATGTATGTAAAATATCAGGGTGGCTAGTTGTAAGTATAAGTGTGAGGAGAAATAAGAGTGGAGAAAAATAGTTTACCCGAAGGGAATCTCTTTTCTTTCTGTGCTTCTTAAGAAATACCATTTAAATAATCTCCTACTCCATCTGGTGGCAGCAATATTAATTATAAGTTATGAAGAACTAGAGTGATTATAAAATATTTGTATGTGCCTTAGGAGACGCAAAATGCCTAATGATTGCTGAAGCTCCATTGCTCTTTTGAGGCACTTACATTTACTTATGCGTATTTGAATGATAAAGTCAGTTACATATTAAATATGCTAAAAATAGCTCATTAAAAATTGATTATATAAATAAACTGAATTGCTTGCTATTTGAAAAATATTGTGAAGACCATTATCTTTTTTCTGAATTCTTTGGATCTTCATTTTTAAAGTCATCCATATATTATGTCAGGGAATGATTTTACAAAATTATAAATTAATGCTTCCCTTACCTATTCATGAATATTTAGCTAGGTTTACGAAGGTGATTTTGATACTGATTGGCTATGAAGGCTCACAATCTAGTGAGGGAATGAATATAAGAAAGTATGGAATATATGAAAACAGGTATTATAGTGTGTTGAGTATTTGGCAAGCAATAAGGAATAGTGATTAAGGTCACAGGCTTTAAAATCTGTGTACGTCCTTCTCTTGACCTCTCTCTCACATAAGAGCTCTTAAACCTTAGGTTACGAGCCTCTCTTTATCTCAGTTTCCTCCTCTATAATAGGGGAGTAAAAATAAGTGTAATCTCATAAGGTGTAGTGAGGATCAAAATGTGTGGGATGCTTATAAAGTTCTTTTTAAATTAATGACTTATGGAAAGTATTCAATAAATGTTAGCTATTAATAGGAGTATGTATAGAATATTGCAGTGGCTTAAAAACAAGAGTAGTTAAGGGCTGGTCTGAGAAGACTTCAAAGAATAAGTGACACTTGAGAAGAATCTTGAAAAATGAAATTCACTGGTCAGACTAATAGGAAATAAGAGGGGCAGGCTCGGCAGAGAGATATATGCAAAGATACTGGAAAGCACATGACACATTTATAGAAATTCAAATATTTCAGTATGGATCAGAAAAATATGGCTAAGTGTTTTGGATTTTATATTATAGGCTATTGAGATGAATTGTTGATCTGGCTAAAGATGTTAGACATATGGGTGTGGCATCACAGAAGTAGGTTTGTCATTCACTCACTCATTCAGTGTTTTGTGAGGGTGTACTGAGTTTCTGGGCCTTCTTCAAGGATATAAAGAAGCAGGCATGGTCTGTGATATATGAATGGAGTTCATAAACTTGTGGAGGTAAATGTTAATTTATTAGTAAATAAATTATTGTTTACTTATAAATATTTATATTTGTTTATTTATAAATTAATTAATAAAAACCAGTAACGATAGGTGCTATGAAGAAAAGTAGCAGAGTAAAGTGAAAGAGTATAATAGGACTGGAAAGAAGAATGGGGCTGGGGAAAATCTATTTAGATGGGTTATTTTGGAGGACTTCTCGAGGCAGTGTCATTGAATCTGAGGTCCTAAGGATAAGTGGGAGGGGCAGATGGAGGGGGAAGAATAGATACAAGAGAGTGTTCCAGGAAGAGAAAGTCACATCTATGAAGGTGCCAACATGTGAAGAAGCTTGCAGTGTTTTAGGAACTGAAGGAAGCCAGCAAGGATAATGAGTAGTAGCAGAGTGGGAGAGTGGAGAGAGATGTAGTCAGAGAGATAGTCATGTGCCACCCATTCAGAGTTCTTTAGGCCAGAGTAGAGAGTTTTATTTTATTTGAAGTGCAATTAGAAGCCACTGAAAGATTCAAAGCAAGGGAATAAATGATTCCATTTAGGTATTAAACTAATTTCTCTAGCTTTTCTGTGGAGAATAGGTTAGTAACAGACAAATGTGAAAGTGGAGGGACATGATAAGAAGTCTATTTTTTAAATTTTTTATAATAAATTTATTTTTTATTGGTGTTCAATTTGCCAACATACGGAATAACACCCAGTGCTCATCCTGTCAAGTGCCCCCCTCAGTGCCCGTCACCCATTCATCCCCACCCCCGCCCTCCTCCCCTTCCACCACCCCTAGTTCGTTTCCCAGAGTTAGGAGTCTTTATGTTCTGTCTCCCTTTCTGATATTTCCTAAGCATTTGATAAGAAGTCTATTGAATTGGTTTACGTAAGAGATAATGGTGGCAGTGGGAATTGGAGAAGAGTGGCTAAATTTGAGATACATTTAAAGATAGAACTGACAGGACTTGCTGATGAATTTGATGTGAGAGGTGGAGAAAAAAGACAAATCAAGTTTGATTTCCTCAGTTTTATAGCTTGAGGAAGTGAGTTAAGAGTGCACCATCTACTAAAATTAAGAAAATGTGAAATGCTGGGAAAAGAATGATTTAAGGGTGGGGGAAGGAAAAATCAAGAGTTCCATTTTGAACATAAGTTTACCTAAGGTCGCCAAATTTAACAGGATGCCCAATTAACTTTGTATTTTAGTATAAGTCTATGACAAATATTGTGTACTAATACGGAAACATTATATGTTGTTTAAATGCATTGTATCTGCACTTTATATTACCTGGCAACCCTAATGATTAACCCACCTATGGAGAACCCAAGCTGAGTTATCAGGTGGGCAGTTAGATATATGAGCTGAAAGCTGAGTGCCAGAGTTTATGCTACAGCCATGAATTAGGAGTCATGAACATTAAGACAGGAATTTAAAGCTGTGAGAATAAATGAGATTACCCACATAGGAAATGTACAAAGAAAAAAAAAAAAGTGAATGCTCAGCAGAGCTCTTTAACAATGCCAAGAACCCTTTTTGAATAATTGATGAGGGGCCAAAGAGAATAGAGGGAAGCCAGATTAGTGTCATATTACAGAATCCAAAAGATGGTAGTATTTAAAAGAAGGAAAAAAAAATACATAAAAGAAGGAGAGAGTGGCCAACTATGGGGAATACTACAGAGTGAGAAAATAAAACAAGGGGAGAAAAGTATGCAGTGGATTTGGCAATACAGAGGTCACTGGCAACCTTAGTGTACTTTTATGTAATGTTTGAGGAATTAGAGAAAGCATGTGTATCCAAAACTTCTAAGAATTTTATTTGGGAAGAGAGTAGAGAAATAGAGTTCACTGGATGGTGATAGTTAAAACCATGAAAAATTCTGAGCTTTCCCTAGGGAGTGTTCAGAGTAAGAAAGGAATTTGAAACAAAATCTTAGGGAAAGAAAGAGAAAGAAAGAAAGGAAGGAAGGAAGGAAGAAAGAAAGAAAGAAAGGAAGGAAGGAAGGAAGGAAGGAAGGAAGGAAGAAAGAAAGAAAGAAAGAAAGAGAAAGAAAGAAAGAAAGAAAGAAAGAAAGAAAGAAAAGAAAAAGAAAGAAAGAAAGAAAGAAAGAAAGAAAGAAAGAAAGAAAGAGAAAAGGAAGGGAAGGGAAGAAAGAAGAAAGAAAGAGAAGGAGGAAGGGGAACAGAGGAGTGGGAGGTATGAGCCAACAAAGGAATTTTACAGAAACAAAGATTGGCTCAAAAGAGGAGTAATTAGCAGTCACAAATAACACAGAGCAATGAAGAAAAATGAGTCTTAAAACAATTTATTGTTGTCCCCATTTCACACTGTTTAGTTTTATTTTACTGGGACTTAAGTGTTTGGTAGCTGGTAGTCCCAATCTTTATTTAAAAAAAAATATATTTTATTTATTTATTCATGAGAGACACACAGAGAGAGGCAGAGACACAGGGAGAGGGAGAAGCAGGCTCCATGCAGGGAGCCCAATGCAGGGCTGATCCTGGTACTCCGTGATCATGCCCTGAGCCAAAGGCAGGTACTCAACTGCTGAGCCACCCAGGCATCCTAGTAGTCCCAGTCTTTAAAACATTTTGGATATTGTTAGTCTTTACTCTTCCATATTTAATATTAAGGAAAAGCTCATCAAACCGAATGCAGAATCCTACTGAGAACTTGATTGGGATTGCACTTAATAGAAGTTGTCTAATTATATAGAAAAATAAAGTGTTAGATCATTCCCTAATACCTTTTACAATAAATCCCAGATGAAAATAAATCTATGTGTTTGATGATTATGAAGGTACTGAAAATTTTGCTTGAGTAGTTTATGAGCAGTGCTAGGCACAGAAGTCAAATTGTAGTGGAATCAAAGGTGATTTGGAATTAGAAAAATAGAGAATAAATACATAACATTCTTTCAAGGAGCTTGGCTCTAAGGTAAACAGAAACAAAGTATGACAAATGACCAAAGAGGAGCCTCTGGGTTGAGGGAGTTTCATCTTGAAATATCAGAACATATTTATAAACCATTAGAAAAGAGAGAAAACAGGTTGAAAAATAGAGCAAAACATGGAATAATTGTTGGAACATGGTCCCATGAGCAACAGAAGGCAATAGGA
Source organism: Vulpes lagopus (assembly GCF_018345385.1). Taxonomy (NCBI): domain Eukaryota; kingdom Metazoa; phylum Chordata; class Mammalia; order Carnivora; family Canidae; genus Vulpes; species Vulpes lagopus. The sequence goes on from NC_054831.1 coordinate 66,234,745, forward strand.
TCCTAAGTAGAGGTGGAGATACTCACTTTGAACAAGAGAAGATCTGAATTATATCTAAAATAGAGAAACAGTGATGCCAGTGAAGCAGATATCAATAATTTGGGGTTGAAGCCAGAAAGTTTAAGAAATTCTTGAACTTTCTGTCTAAACTTTGGAATAAGATCATTTACAGAGCATTATTGAGTGAAATGAGTTGGAGACTTGAGAAGACTGTCAAATATTTGGTATAGCCACTGTAGGGAAAGGAAGTGGGTTCCAGGTGCACATAAAAGGATTGCTGAGAGCTGAGATCAAATTGGAAAGCACAGATGTTTTTCTTAAGTTCTATTGAAAGGAAGAAAAGACAGAGAGTTGAAAAGATAGAAAGTATCAGCATTGGAAGTTATGCTAACTGAATGGTTATCATTCTCCACAGCACAGTTATTTTCCAAGAAGCATTTTGCTTTGTGTCCATTTGTTCTATCTTAAATAGATTTACAAAATATTCACTCTTCAAATTTCTTAGTGCATTTGCAACACTAACATGTGTGACCATTAATTAATTTTAGAGAAATCCCCAGGAGGGAGAGAAATAACAGTAATTAGCATCTTCAGTTACAAATGGAGAAAATGATGCCTTTAAGGATACTCCTGAGGTCATGATGCAAACCACTGTGTACTCATAATTAAATGAACAACATCCTCCAAATTCAAGAAAAGAGAAAGACTTATAAGACTTTAGTGGGAGTATTATGGTTACATGTCGTCCTTAGCCTGTCACAGGAGCTCAGTATATAGTTGAGGCCTGTTAAAGTTAAAACTGAAACAGGGAGACTGTTTTTTTAAGTTTTAAAAACTTTCTTTCACTGATTACAGCAGGGATCAGCAAACTGTGACCTATTGCTTATTTTGAAGAAAAATCAAAAGAAGAAGAATATTTCATGACATGTGGAAATTATATGGAATTCAAACTTCAGTGTCCATAAATAGTTTTATTGGAATACAACCACACTCATGTATCTACGTGTTGTCGCTGGCTGACTTCACACTACGGTGGTAGAAGTGAGTTAGCTATGATGGAGATAGTATGGTTTAGAAAGTCTAAAATATTTGCTTTTTTGCTTAAAAAGTTGGCTGTCACTTAAAATACAGCACCTGCCAGATCCAGTGTCCATCCCCATCTCCCCATCTCTCAGTGCCTTCCTTATTGGTGCTACACATTCCAGATGTATTTGGCTCTTTATATAGTAATTCTTTATATAGGAATCCTAGACCCAAATGAATAAATGCTCAGTGCTGGAATTTCAGGTTCAGGTCAGGATTCCTGGATACATTTGGGTTAAAAGATCATCTTGGCATCCTGTAATTACACCATGCAGTCACTTCTATCAGCTACAAAGGTGACTGTAATTTGGAGCATTCGCTAGTTTCTTAAACTGCTGCTCTCTTTTGACATATCAGGCCCTTCAATTCCTGAACATAAAATTTCAAAACAATTTCTTAGGCAAAATACTAGAGCAAGGAGGCAGGCCAGCTAGGCTGCAAACTGTATTTCACACATAGCTACTAGGAGCCAAGTCCATTGCCTGGTTCTAAGTTCTGCTGGCCTCAAAAGGCATAGCTTAGCTGCCTTGGTCATAATTGTACATTTTGTTAACATTTTTACTTTACTAAACAAAATTTCATTTGAGCTCTGAGCTCTTGGATCACTGCTAATTCATATTAGCCTTATCAACGCTGAAAAAGTTGATCTTTCTCAGCTAGAGTGCAGTGTGTGTCTTTTGCACATTTTGAGACTCATAATTTGTCTCTATCAGTATTTCTCAAGCTAGAGGCCAAAAGCTATCCCTTGATGAGATTTCAGAGCTCATTTACACTCTTCCTTCCTTGTATTTGTATCTATAGTTCTTTCTGCCCTTTGGCACTCTTTGTTCATCTAGTTAGAATCACAGGGCTACAAAGAAACAGGAAGGGTAACCCTGACAAGGAGTTATATGTTTTTTCTTTCCAGTGGGGATTTTTAGAGATGAGCTGTCATGGAACCAAGGTTCTGTTTTATCTCTGTCTTCCACAGCTATAAAAATCGTACTCTCCTCCACATACCTATAAATATATAATCTGGCTTCCTGAGGGCAAAAGGTGAACCTGTTCTTGGTATGTTTTCTTCTCTGCAATATTTCAAAGTGCTAAGTTTCTCTGGGGTTTCACTTCAATAGTGAATCTTCCTTCAGATTACCCACATTGTCTCTCTGTACCACACATCAAAGGAGAGAAATGAACTTGAGTGCTCGCTGAGGACATGAGCCTTAGCCACCCTCTTCAGACTGGTGCTTAACCTGAGAGGAGGAAGGGTCAGGCTATTTTAAGAAAAGACTCTATTAGGTATGCCTGTAGCTGGGTTCCTTTACAGTAGCCAGTAAGAGAAAAAAGGCCTCTCGAAACACCTCCTTTAATTGACTGTTCACTAGTTGGTGTTTATAGAAGCAAAACATAGATTTCTGTTTTCCCTTTTAATTATTTATAGTAGCACCCCACTAATAGGACCTAAGAAATACATCTGATAGGGAGACATTTATTTCATTTGGAAAAAGCCCAGTTGAGAGAAAAGCTTAAGTTCAAGAGAAGTAGGATTCTCACTGACCTTTTTTCTCTTCCTTCTTTTGCTTTGCAAAGTCTGTGAGACTTAAATTATCTTTATAATGCTAATTAGCAAAATGATGATTTCTACTTATCACATATCCTAGAAATGTGTAGAAATTTTGAGAAATTAAATTCTTTAAAGCTTATTTACCCATTCTTGTGAATTCCCAGTTTATCACTTCTTTATAAAATATTACTAAATTTAAGGGTAATACTGTTTTATAATACTGCTGAGGGCTCTGAAGGGTGTATGTTATTTTCTATTTCAGAATTTAATAATCAGATAGGATCATCTTTGACATTTCAGTAATACAATCAATTTTTAGCTCTAGGATCCAAATTTAAAACAGATTAGAGGTAGGACTCATAGTCTCATTTCTAAAACATGTGGCCTCATTTTCACTATGAAAAATAGAAAACATTAGGGAAGCAAGGTGAATAATAATAGCAGAGAAACTTAAAACAAATAAAAAAGGCCATAACCTTTGTTGGCTTATGGCAGTAGAAATTTAATACATAATTATTATGGGAGCTACCATCATCCATATTTACTGTTTGCTCAACTTGACTCTGAGCTTCAGCACTTTTATGTCTAGAATTTTTTCTTTCTATTCAACTCTGCCTCCTTAACTCACATACACAAATCCTTCACTAGTGCCATGGTTCTGCTACTTTGCTCTGACTATCCCTGATTCAGTTAGCAAGTAGAATAGCGTTTGCTGTCAATGCCAAGGTAACCAGTTTACCTAATTCTGGCTTTTGTGACTTACCCTTTTTACTTTGAAATATATTCCACAATTCTGACCCTCCTGACTGCAGGACCCTGGCTGGCCTACTTAGACTCTGTTATTAGTCACTCACTGCTGGTGGGTGACTACCATTTCCAGTAAAGTCTTACGTGCTTGAGTGAGATCATTGTCACTTAAATCTATTAGGTAGTTAATTCCAGTTCCTCTGTAAAATTTGTATGGCCAGACTCCTCAGATCTTGTGAATAAGTTTCTTGGAATGAGGTCTCCAAGCACATATAGTTTTCAAAATTGTTGTAGGTGTTTCTAATATACCTTCAAAGTTGAGAACCTTGAAAATTATTCTTTATATCCTCTTCAATGGCTGTGGGTAAAACCTAAAAACACTTCTCCTCATCTGGGGAAGCAGAAATGAAAGTTTTCCTTACTAATTTGTGCTTTTCACAATCACATGAACACTACATCTCTTAGAAATCATAGTTAACCTACCTCTTTGGCTTTCCTTGGTCAGGGAGAAATTTTAAAAAAAAAGGAAGGTGTATCTCCTCAGGGCAGTGAATTTCAGAAGCAATGGAGAGTGCAGGAGAGAAACGGGGCCATTCCAAACTGATCAAGATTCACTCAGTGAAATTAAATTCACGAGGTCTTTACTCCAGACCGTCAAACAATTAAAAAGGAAAATTTATTTTAAAATGACTATGAATGTAAAGACGACACAAACATGAAATCTGATTCTAAAAGAAATCAAATATGGAGGAAAGCCCCTGCTTAGTCTACTTTGGGAAAGCATGAAATGATAACAGAGACAATAGAGGCTACACAAACAAGTGAGGAAGTTGAGGTTTGTTTTTTGTTTTTGTTTTTGCCTTTGACACAAATAAGCAAACAGAAATCCTTGTCTGAAAGTAAATGAGCAGTTAGGCAAATGAACCAGCAATGCAGAAGGCAAACACCCATGAGATAAATATAGGAAATAAGCTAAAAGACATGACTGCATAAGACAGATGTAACAAACACAGACAGCAGATAAGAATCACATATAAATAATAGAGGCAGCTGGAATTCAGCTGAACCCTAGACCTCTCCTCCTATTATCTCTGCCTAAACAATGACAGACATTTCCTCTGCTCTCCAGAGCCATGGTCCCAACTGCCTAATTGATATTTTTGCTTGTATTTCAATACAGCAGTATGTTTAAAACCAACACCTGGATCTTCCTCTGACAGATCTTATCTTCTACTCTTTCCTGTCTCAGGGAATGCCACCACCATGCATCAGAGAGTAAGAACCACAGCATCATCTTTGACACTTCTCTTTCCCTCATCTTCCATAGCCAATCTGTCACGAATCCCTATCAAGTTGGCACCCTCAAATGGATTCACTTTTCTCCATCTTCACTGCCTCCCCCTCTGTTACAGTATCCTCCTGCATCTATCTGAGTTCTCCTTCAGTATCTTCTCTACCTTGCAGCCAGAGAGATCTTTTCTAAATTCAGTTTTTTTCATTTTAAAGCCTATACCTTTCCCCAGAAATCCTTTGATGGCTTTCTAGTGCTATAGGCTAGAGATCAAAATCCTAACCCATACTTATAACTCTGAGCATGACTGGCACTGGCTGTCTTTACAACTTCAATCCTGACTTTTCTCCCCTTCCTTTTGGCACTTAAGCCATACCCTACCCACTTGATAAACCATGCACACCAGGGACTTCATAATACCTGTGGCTCCTCCATTTGGAACACTATCACGGTTCTACCTGATTAGCTCCTTTTTCTCCTTCTAGTCTTTCAGATCTCAACTCATCCATCACTCTCAGTAGTCTCTTCTAGGCTCTCTTTCCTGTTCTGATTTCTTTTCTGTGTCCTATCTCAGCCCTGAGTAGTTTTCCTACAGAGCAGGACTCTTCAAAATCAACACTAATCACATTCTGGATTAGATAATTCTTTGTTGTGGGAGCTGCCCTGTTCACAGTAAGTAACATCCCAGATCTCTACCCACTAGATGTAATTCATGATACTTACAATGGTCTCCAGACATTGTCAAATATTTACTGCCCCACTGAGAACTATAGCTTTAAAGCAATTACCTCTACCTCAGTCTGTGATGTATGTTTTTTTCTAAAAAAACTGAATATTCCATGAGAGCAGGAACTGTGTGTATACGTTTTGAATGAAAGAATGGGGAAAAATGGGACGCCTGGGTGGCACCCTGGTTAAGCATCTACCTTTGGCTCAGGTCATGATCCTGTGGGGAGCCTGCTTCTCCCTCTGCCTATATCTCTGCCTTTCTCTTTGTCTCTCTCATAAATAAATAAATAAAATCTTAAAAAAAAATTGGGGGTAAAAACTAAAACACCCGCAGGAAATAATGTCACTAGTTCTCAACTCTAAAGTTTATTCTTTCTTTCTTCTTCAGAAGGAAATTTGAGAATTCTGTCTATGATACTGAATTTAAAATTAGCACAATCTTGAGGTAGTGTCTTAGAGAACATTAGTCGTGACATATATGTTTCTGGTATACTAGTTGAAATCTCTAGATTATGCTCCCTGAGGTTCCGGATTATGTTCCCTGAGGAGGAGGCTCAACTCCTCTATATCTAAATAAGCATCCTAAAAATCACACACATCCCTCATGTAGTTATGTGGCAATTTGGTATTATTAGCTATTTGGGGGAAAACTGTTCCTGCAGTATAGCTAATGTTTAAGCTTGAAATGGAGATGGAGTACAAAGCCTCTTTTAGATGTTACAGGAATGCATTCTGTGTCTTCTGTGAGATGTTTTCTAGAAGCTCTAAGTAACTGGTGAAAAATACAAACACATTAATAATAAGTGGAAAGGTATATGAAAGGGGGTATACAGAGGATGTAAGTAACACTTGACTCTAAATAGAAATATCAGGAACTTCTTTCCAGAAAAGGCAATACTTGAACTGCTTTGAAAGATGAGTAGGGATTTTCTGGGTAAAAGAGCAAAATCTGCAAAGTTCTTGGGATTAAAAAGAGCACAGTGGAACACAGCATGTGGTCTATGGAGTAGTTGAGATCAAGCTGGAAAGGTTGGAAGGGACTAGAACATGAAGGGATTTAAATGCTGAGATAAGGAATTTGGATTTATATATAGCAAACCATCACAAGGATTTAAGAGAGAAATGACATAGTACATTTATATTTTACAGAAATCTCCCTGGCTGAATGTGGAAGGTAACCTAGAATCTGAGAACAGGGAAGTGTAGAGACCAATTAGGGATCCATTATAATAGTTTCCTGAGAAATGAAGAAAAATGTGATTCAAGGCAGTGACACTGGGGGGTGAGAAAAAGGGAGTGATTTTTCAGATTATTAGCAAGTAGAAACAACTTAGTATTGGCAGTGATGATGAGACAGAGAGGGGTCTAGGGTGACTCTCGGGTTTCTAATTTGATTTTCGGCATGCACTGTGAAGCCCTTAACAAAGGGGATTTCAAAGGAACAGATTTGAGTGGACAAAGGGTGTTTGGTTTGGGATATGCTGAGAGTAAGTCATCCATGAACCACTAGTGGAATAGCGAGGACTGATGCTTAGAAGAGAGAGTAGAACTAGGGATAGATTTGAGATACCATGATGAGGTGATAACTGATGCTATGGGAATGAAGGTTGTACCCCAGAGAAAGGGTATGAAGAGAGGCAGATTGCTATTGTGTATTACCTAGGAAGGGCTTAGAAAAGAAAATGCTTGTTCTAAGTTTGTATCCAAAACTTGAATCACCTGAAGGATTTGCATTTTAAGATTCGGGAACAGAAAGTAATCAAATTACTTTCATGTCCATTTACACTGATTTATTTATTCTGCTGGTATCAGGAGAACTAGTGTTGAAATGCCTTAAAATAAGTTCTATTTACAGCTCTCTGTGAGTCAGGAAGTCACAAAATCTTTGTAAATTTTGCAAGTCTTCAAGAACAGCCTTCCAGATATGTGCTTTCCGACCATAGGCATATGGTAAGAGAGTTCTTGCCTTCCAAAAGCAGTGATTAAAAAATAAGGGAGTTTGAGTATGGTGTAGATAGTTTTTTAACTGATTTAGCACTAATGGACCCATTCCTTTTTAATGACTACCTTAATACTACCTTAATTGTATTCACTTCGGAGCATACTTTATCCATGGATTTCCATATGTATCTACAGTTTCAGAACTTTTTGTATTTTATCTGGCATTCATGTTAATAACCAGACATGTGATTATGGCCATTTTAATTATGTCAACCCAAACATTGTCTTTAATTATTTTATAATTGACATGCCCAAATCAAGTTCCAGCTGATTTTTATTGAACTATATTTGACATACAATATTATGTAAATTTAAGATGTACAACATATTAATTTGATGTATTTATATATTGTAAAATGATTGCCATTGTAGAGGTAATTAACACCTCTATTCACATTACATTATCGTTTCTTTTTAGTGGTTAGAATAATTAAGTTCCAGTTCTTTAGCAGGTTTGATGATTGTAATACAATATTGTGTGTATTCTAGCCTATTTTCTTGTTACATTGGATTACCAAAAAATTATGTCTGCCAAAACTAGTTGTAAACAACTAGGTACTGTAAAGAGATTCTGATATGAATTGATCTGAATGTTACCAGCAAATGGATAGAATGTCTTTTCTATGTTAGCCATAGGACAAAATCAGCAACTTTTTTATATTTGTAGTGATATTTTTAATTTGTAGATAAGATAGGGAAGATAATCCAACAAAATTTTCTGTCAGTTTTAAGAAGAGTAAATAAGTATTTTGTTGCTTTATTTATTTTTATGATACCCTTTGGAAAAAGGTATCATCTGAGGCCAGATAAAAGAGTGACTAACCAGCCAAAAGGTCATAAAAATGTTATTGCAAATTAAACACAATTGTAACATATTAGCAAAAATTTACTCATACCAGAATTAAATTTAAGAACTCATTGAAAGGTAAAATTGTTTATATGTAAGGAGAACAGAATCAGAATCTAACAATAGATTTCTAGAGACTATTTTTCAAAACAATTTTTATGTGCACCGAGAAAGAAACAGGCATATATATGTTTTATATAGTTAGGGTACATTTGACTATAAGTCGTTTATTCTCAAAAAATTGTATTTAATTTGAATTTTGATGGTTTTTAAAATAAACTAAAACTAATAATTATATAATAAAATTTGCTCAAAGACACAGAGCCAGTAAATGGCAGAACCATTATGCAAAACTCAGGTCATAAAATCTGCAGAGCTTGTATATTTAATTACTACTCTATGCAAATGTTCCTAGTGTTTGATAGAGTGTGGGTAAACTATGAGCTTCTTTTTGTCAATTTCTTGCACCCTTTTTTGTAGGGCTTTCTTCCATCTTTGCAAGATGATCAGATAGAAGTAAAGTAAGAAGTTTGGAAATGTTATGTGCTTAAATGTAAGCTAATAGAATATACAAATTGAAGGTACAAATGGTAGAAATACCAGAAAATTATTGGTCTAAGTTTGTTTGCTACTTTACCCCTCCTATGAGAAGTCTTGCAAACCCTTTCTAAGGGAAGTCTTGCAATTCCTATGGGAAGTCTTCATGAGATTTGAGGAATAATAAAAACTCTTGATTTTTATCTTTAACCACCTTCATGCAAGTTTCAGTTCCTTTGTTTTTATTTTTTGTGAAAGTGTATTTCATGGAGTGAAATGGATTGATCTTAGTTGTATAGTGCAGTGAGTTTAACAAATGCTTACACCCATGTAATTCACACCTCTGTAAAGATGTAGAAATTTCCATTCACTCCAGAAAGTTCTCTCGTGCCCTTTTTCAGTCAATCCCCATGCCTTTCTCCCCCAGCCAACCAGAGATGACCACTGTTCAGATATCTATTATCATAGATCAGCTGTACCTGTTCTAGAACTTTATATGAATAAGATTATGCAATATGTTCTCTATTGGGTCTGGCTTCTTTAGCATATGTAATTTTTGAGATTTATCTTTATCATGTGGATTGGCCCTTCTCCTTACTAAGTGGTATTTCATGGTCGAGTTTTATATAATTTGTTTATCCATTTTCCTATTGGGTAGATATTTGGGTGGTTCTGCTTTTTGATTATTATAAATAAAGTTGCTGTGAATATTCTTGTTCAAGTCTTTTTGTGATCAAATGTTTTTCTTTCTTTTAGATAAATGTCTATGAGCAGAACTGCTTGATCACAGAGCAGATGTATTTTTAACTTTATAAGAGGCTGCCAAACCACTTTCCAAAGTAGTTGTACAGTTTTAAATTCCCACTTTATATTCCCATTATCAACATACAGAAATTCCACTTGCTCTAAATCTTCTCTACATTTGGTATTGTCAGTCTCTTTAATTTTAACAGTTTTAGAAGGTATATCTTTATGACTTTAATCCTTTCAATCCTTTTGTAAAATTAGAATGCTAAAACTGTTCCATATTGTAAAAGCAATACAAGTGTATTTTACGATTTGAAAAATGCTGAAAATTTTAAGTTAAAAATCACCTATAAGTCCAAAATTTGATTTTAAAACATTTAATATTTAATAGAAAATATTTCTATATATAAAATTATAATCATATATTCTTTTGTTATTATATGTATCCTAAAGCCTTGAATTTTATGACATTTTATTATTATATCATAGAGTATATCATAATTTATTTTACTGTTTGTCTCTTGGGATATGGATTATTCCTAATTTTCTCTCAATATGAATACTGTGAATTAAACATTCTTATAACTACATCATGTGTATTATTTCTTTAAGACAACTTCCTACAAGATCGTAATGTATCATTTCTAGTCTTTGTAGCCCTTACTTCTTTTTCTTATCTCATTGTATTTAATAGGAATTCTAGAAAAAAATGTGAAATCCCAATGTTAATATCAGGTATCCTTATTTTGTGCCTAGTTTCAGGAACAGTGCCTGCCTCACCACTAAGACTTGGCAGTTTATTTATGGTAGATATTCTTTGTTAGGAAGTAATCCTTATTAATGTTGCTTTCAACATTAATTTCAGTTGTGTTAAGAGTGCCACTCATGGACGTATTGTGTGTAATGGTCATAAAACACAGGAAACTTTACCCAGTTTGGGCAGTTCAGAAAAGTCTTTGAAACTCCTTATCTGATACAGAGAAAGCACTAAACAAACAAACAAACAAAAATTTTTATTGTATGAAAAGTTGGTGAAATTAAGTGAAATTAAGGCCTAAGGAATGAATTCAAGTGAATTAGAGAGGAAAGTGGAAATAGGCGAGGGTGAAGGAACAGAATGAGCTCTGTCAAACCTAAGGTGGGGGAGCAGCTGCATTTGTAGAACTGAAAAGTAGCCAGGTTGGCTGAAGCATAGTCAGCAAAGGGGAGCTGACTGCAGATGAGGCTGAGGAGGACGCTGGGTGGTACAGCACCCTCAGTGCGTTCAGGTTCTTGACTACTGTAGCTTCCACAAAATGATAACATTGACTGATATTAAATATCCTTTTTTCCTTTTACATGCTACCATACATTTCATTACAACAGATACTGGCATTGTAATTATTTATTTATTTTTTTGCTTTTACATGGTAAATTTTTATTTATCCCTTTTTTCTCTGGACTTTACTTTTTCCATCATCCCAAACCTTCACTTATCTTACTTCCTTTCTCCATATATATAAATGCTTATTATGTGCTAGATCCTGGAGAGGATGTTTGAATACCTCTCCTCTTGAGGATTGTAGTTAAGTCTCTTGTAAATAAACTCTAATTTAACTTTATTTCATTGTTTTGTTTAAGTACTCTGAATATCTGCCTATCTCCTTCCACATCTCTCCCTTTCTTCTTTTCCCCTTCCTTGGTTAGCACTTAGGATTTTTAGTTGATTATTACCTGGATAATAAGTGACATTGTTGCTGTTATACAAAATTAACACATAGTGAATAATATAAAGCAGTAAGTGAAAAGCCCTCTGTTCCCTCCCATTTCTATTTTCTCCCAGAAGATACAGACAGACCATTAAGGGTTTTTGTTTTTGTTTTTGTTTTTTTTGACCATCAAGGATTTGATACATGCGTGTACGTACATGCATACCATGCTTTTGCTAATAAAGGGTTTTTTTTTAATTTCAATATTATTTCTATCAGAGCCCTTGCCCTGCTCGTACATACCTTTTTCATTTTTTAAATAGTTGCATAATGGCAACTTTCATATGGATGAGTCATGGTTTACATTCTCTTCTATTGAAGGATATTCCAACCGTTCCATGTTCCAACTTTTTCACCAGGTATTTTACCAATAGTGCTTTGGTAAACATTCTTGTGCATATATTTTTGTGAAAACATCCAAATAGTTATCAGGAATAAATTCCTTGGAGGTGAAGTTGCTGGAATAATCAAGTACAGACACAAAATTTTTGATAGACTCTTCAACACTGCTTACTCAAAGGCTTCATCAGTTTGTATTTCTATCACTATGGAAGTGCCCATTTTCTAGCTTTCTAATCAGTGATTTATATTATCAGTCTTTTTGACTTTTCCAACCCAGTGGGTTCAAAATGAAATAATATAATTTTTATTTACATTTCCTGATTACTTGTGAGGATGAGTACTTTTTCACATTTTTATTTCTCCTTGTATTTCTGCTTTGAATTCCCTGTTCACAGCCGGGTTGTGATTTGCTATTTCACATGTGTCTTTATATTTTAGTGTGAGGTTAGGGAAGGTTGCTTCAGGAGCCTCCATCCAGATGTTATTTTAATGACAGCTTTACAGAGTTGGATTCTGAAAGTGATAGGGGCAAAGTTGAGTGCTACTACCATGTAATATCAGTTCTGTCAATTTCCTGGGGGAAGTTTTTTTAACCTCTCCAAATCTCAGGGTCCTAATTTACAAAATGGGGATCGTAACAGAACCTACTGTTTGTGGTGAGGGTTAACAGTTTTTGTGTGGGTTAATTAACATAAAGTGCCTAGGATAACAGCTGGTACAAAAATTCTGTTGTCATTATTGTTATTGTGGTCATTATGACCACTTTTATTATCAGCATTTTATTAAAATCAAAGGATGTCTTCCACTGGGAAAAATGTCATCAAATGAGCAAACTAGCAATGCTAAATATACTTTTAGATCCCTGTTTTCCAAATACAGTGGTTCTGGATTTATTCTCCTTTTCCTCAGAATTTATGCATTTATATCTCTCTCATGGGCTTAAAAGTGTAGCTAAAAAAAGAAACAAAGAGAAAACTATAGTAAATGGAATGTGTTCATGGGGTGGAAGAAAGCTGCTGTCCTAGACCTTGGAGTCAATACCTACGCAGCGGGTCCAGATCCTACCACATAACAAAAGCTGTATTTTAAAGGCACCTTCCATATTATACAAAATTCTTCTTCAAAGAAAGAATGAATAAAGGGAAATAAACCTACTCCTTTAGCCTGCACTTAACAGAGGCCTTGGGGTTAACTCAGGCACAGATTTGTGGTAATTGTAGTTAGATAGACTTATTCGTGATGGATTTAAATTCATAACTGGAAATAAAGGCTTTTTTGAAATATGAATTGCTTCTTAAAAGAAAAGTCTTCAACAAAAGAAATCTTCATTTCTAAAAGGAATCTCTCCATCCTCTGAGTGGTTTGCTTCCATAAAAGAAACAAAATTAGAGGAAAAGAGGAATCTTAGTGGAAAAAGTCATAGAGTCTTTGGGGACACCAGAAAGCCCACTGTGTTAATAACTTTGCTCTCTTAACTTTGAAAATTCATGATCTCTGCTTTTAGGTTTTAAGTATTCACTATCTATTTTATCTTCCAAGTCCTACCTGAAGGAGGAAACATTAAATTATTAGTCACCAACATTCTTATTGGCATTTATCATATCCGTTTTATTTACAACTAGCAAGTAAGTTTAAGCATGAAAGAAATTAGAAGTTGGAGATCAAGAGAGATAAGGGAATTACTTTGAAATATGTGCCTTACTTGAAGAGGGCAGGCCTGGATGAGAGGATTCCCTGCAGGTACTGGCTGCCTGAGGTGGGAGGCCTAAGGGCAAGAGAGTACAATAAAGACAGCAGAAGGCATCTGTGAGAAAACTCAGATACAGTGACTTCATATATGCTTCAATCTAGTTCTGCCTCCTCCCACCGATCTGCCTCCCCGTTTAATCCCTGTGAAACCAAGAACCCCGAATTTGCTAAACCTAACATAAACAGATGGTTTCTTCTACTTCCTTCCTCTCTTCCTTCTCTTCCTTTTCTTTTCCCTCCTTTTATTAAGATTTTGATTGTTTAATTTATTCTCTAAGTCATAGAAGCACCCGTAAGTTAAAAGTGAAGAATTTCCTCTCCACTTAAATATGGATGGATCAGCATGCATGGTGCTTCTCAGTTTATTCATTTATTTGGTTACTTATTTGTTATTTAGTAAGACAGTCAATGAAATTTGGGGAGTTCTGGAAAATACCAAAGTAAAGCCATAAGTATGTCATAAAACCCACTTCATTTATTTCTAGCCTATGGATGTATAGATGTATAGATGTATATTTCAGAGATTACAAAGTAGTATTGGTTACCATTAACCACTGGAAAATTTTAGTTTTTGAATTCTTGAGTTTTAGGTGCCTCTTGGTCATTCAGGTAGAACGTTCTTATAGGAAAGTAGAAATATGGGTGTAGAGTTCCAGAAAGAGGTATAGGCTGAAGATAAAGACTTGGGATCATTAGTTTTAAAAACTCCAAAATTTGATTATTTCTAGGAAACTGCCTTAGTAATAGTTCAGTTTTTGAAGAGATTAAACACAACTTTTTTAAAAGAATTTATCACATTGTAAAACTTTTTTCTCCTTTTCTTATAACATTATTTTACCTTTTCAATAATTCTCTACTGTCAAATTTCTAAATATACTTAATTATCTCTCTTGTGTGTCTTTTAGAGTTGATAGCCTAATCCTAATGCACTTTTATAATATATTTTAGAGCAAAGAGTAAGCAGGATCCAAACAGAGAGAAAGACTAATTAAAACATCCCACAGTTATTGTGACCTTTTTGAATTCTGTTTGGAAGGGTTAGCATTTATTATCTAATTAAAACTTATGAATTTATCACTTGAAAATCTTCTCAGAACCATGTTTATAATATAAGATGTAAAATTCCAAAATACCAAGAAAATTGTCTAATGGGAAACATGTTATGATTTGTTAATAAACATTAAGACTAACTGAGACAGCAGAATTAGTGAAACAAATGGTTAGAGTGGACAGTATAAATGTAAGCAGAATTAGTTAGTTAATATATCCTTTTTTTATCACTTTGTCATCAGGCAAACAAGTTTAGGAATCATGCACTACATGTGGACTAAATTCCATAATGCCCATTTTTTATTCTTCTTAATGCTCACAAATTTGGAGAAAATCAAAAATCCAATTTACTCCATATCATCTATTATAGAGGTTGAGTTTTGAATTCCTGTCTCCATTATCCTTACATCTAAGTAGCAGTTGTTTTCCCACTATACTTTGTAATCTGCCTTTGCTTTTTGCCGGTCAGATATAATGCTGCTATTTTAAATTTTTGAACTGCTAAACCTAGCAAAATAAGGAGCATATCATATAGCTCATTAAATCATCTATTGATTTATTCACTGACATACTCATATTTCTCTGTATATTTGTAAGTATCTTCTCAGAATTGAAACTTTTGTGTTAATGTGAGTATAAGGAACATAAACAGGTCTTAGCATGTTTAGACTATTTTCAAATATCAAAGTATGAAATGTCTCCTTGTTTTACACTTTGTCTAGACATTCCATATACTTCCAAACATGCTTATAGAGACAGACAGTGTGTCAAAGACAAATTTAACAGCTCTGAGAAATTCTGTTCCTGTTCCCACATTTTTTTTCTTGAACAAGGAGACAAAGAGATGCTGATGTCTGGCTATCATTTGATGGGTTCTGTTGCCTATGTGTGAACAATAATAGTATTTTGGTTTTTTTTGTTTAAAGATTTAGCCATCTATTTAAGAGAGAGAGAGAACATGAGTTGGAGGAGGGATAGAGGGAAAGAGAGAGAGAGAGAATTAATCCTCAAGCAGACTCCCTACTCAGCACAGAGTTTGATGCAGGGCTCCATCCCAGGACCCCAAGATCGTGACCTGAGCCAAAATCAAGAGTTGGCCACTCTACTGACTGAGCCATCCAAGCACCCCCATGGGTGCAAGTAGTTACCTTGCAGATCACAGTTTTCAACATATTAATCATTGAAAAAGAAAAAAAATCTGATATTAGACAGTGTTCAAATGATGAGGAAGGGTTGCTGAGATCTGTTGCTACTTAGCAATTAGGTGAAACTGAGCAATGATTTGTGAAGTTTCTTGACAAGTATAAAGTACATTTGTGTTTAAAAAAATGATTGATGTCAAACTAAATGATATTTGAGTTCATCTCCGTAACAGGGATTGATTATTCAAGGAAGCAAAGTGCTTCATCTTATTAATATCTTTAAAAATACTTAATATTTTATATTTTATTATCATTCCATTAGGATTCTTCATGAGGAGGAATTTGTTGTTCTTTCAATTAATAAGTTTTTATTGAAAATCAAATCAACTGAAATATTTATTGAAATATTAATTGAAAATATATCAATCTCAATAGCTTTTAATCAAGAATAGAAATCTAAGCAAATGGCATACTTTGTTTTGATAATTTCGATAATTTTATTTGAGGAAGTACAATAACCCTTCTGAAGGTAAGATTCCTTAGTTTGTGTACTTCATTTGTGTATGCTTTTTTGACATTTAGAGAATTTATCTCCATTATATGAAATATGTTTTGCTCTGCTTATTAGTATTGAAAGAAAAAGAGAACTGAAATTTGCAAATAGATTACAGAGAAGTAAAAGCTATTTTTTGTAAGGAAACTATGGGAATAATGAGGACAAATAAGGACATGATTATCTACATTTTAGGAATGCAATCTAGTGGCATCTCAGCAGAAGAGAGGTGCTGAGAGTGGAAAGAAGTCTGATAGGAAGAGTTTGGGTATTAAGTTGTTTAGGACATAAGCATGAGGGATGAGCTTTCTGAGTAAAGTTTATCCAAAATGTTCCCTTTCCTGTATCTGTTTTTCTGCATTTCTGTACTTGCTGTCATAGTCAGCAACTTTGAGACATAATATCAGACGCTGACTTCTGAAAGATAAGCTATTTCAGGGATAAGAGGGGGAACACACCTGTCTGTGTTCACATTGTCTGAAACAAAGCTAAGCAAATGGGCAAATATTTCATGTAAATCCTGCAAAAGCAACTATTTGATGTTTCTGTGCCACAGTAAATGGTGAATCATAATTAATAATGAATGACTTGTTATTTCTAATATCACAAGTATAAAAATATCATTGATTTTTAAATTTAGTGTGCTATGCTGTTTTAAAGAATATGAAACTATGTATATATTACTCTGGACTTTATCTTTGGATATATTAATTTTTCCAAAAAGTCTTAAACAGTTCAATTACAAATTACCAAATCATGTGAAAAATGAACTTTTAGAAATTAGACAGAATTCCTAGTTAAGGCAATGTATTTCCTTTAATGTTTTGCATTAAATATCAAGGATTTTAAATTGAATAGTAACTTTTTAAATAACATTTAAATCAAAATCCTTACTTGTAATTTATTTTAAAGTGCTCTAGTAGTGCTACATGTTTTTATTTTTATATTACATGTAATTCTGTTCCTTTGGATAAGAAAATGGCTGAGGGTCAGACTGGATGTACAGAAGAAATCACACTCACTTGGGAATCAACAGTGGTAGATGATGGGGCCTTATTCTGTCACTCATCAGCTGAGTGAGTGTAGGTACACTTTTGACTTCATTTTATCTCTCCATGAAAGACTGATGATGAACTGCCATTGACAGAGTGCCTGCTCCATCCTGGGCAGCATTATTGCCAGTTTTTACAACAGAATTGCAAGGGAGAGCATCATTGCACCCATTTTATAAATGAAGAAACTCAGAAGGTTCAGGAATTTGCCCAAGAGGACACAGCTAAGAAGCTGGCAGTGATGAGATTCCAAACAATCTGGATATAAAGCTCATGTATTTTATTACATGAATTTAAAACTCTGTGGCACCATTTGAGAAGATGGCAGTATAAGAGGATCCTAAGCTCACTTCATCCCATGGACATACCTGGATAACACATTAGTGGAACTAACCCAGAAAATTAACTGAACTTGCAAAATAGACTATCCACAGTTAATTGTAGGGAGGAGGCCATATTGAAAATGGTAGGAAGGTATCAGTCAAAAACCAAACTGACTCAAGAGACTGTGTCCCCACAATGGGGGAAACCACAAAGATGGAGAAGGGAGAGGAACATACCCTACACCAGACACCCCAGACATGGGGGACCTACACTGGGAAAATAGGTCCCTAAAACATCTGGCCTTAAGAACCAGAATGGCTTAACTTCACAAGTTTTTACAGTCAGTGGGATTTAACACCAGGAACTTTAAAAATCAGCTGAGAGAGCTGGAGGGCAATAGGTAATCAAGACCACACCATTAAAGAGCCAGCATAACAGGGCAGCCTGGGTGGCTCAGCGGTTTAGCGCCACCTTCAGCCCAGGGCCTGATCCTGGAGACCCGGGATCCAGTCCCACATCAGGCTCCCTGCATGGAGCCTGCTTCTCCCTCTGCCTTGTGTCTCTGCCTCTCTCTCTCTCTCTCTCTCTCTCTCTCTCTCCCTCCCTCTCTGTGTGTGTGTGTGTGTGTGTGTGTGTGTGATGAATAAATAAATAAAATACAGCATAGAATGAACATTTTGAAAGTATCTGAGGTATATAGGAAGAAGATTTATTTATTAGTTTTAGAACATGCATGGGAAGGGCAGGGATCTTTAGGAGACTTCTCCAAGAAGAAAAAAAAAAAAAACTAGTAGGGGCCATTTCTCTTCCCCCTGCCCAGTCTAGATACAGGATACCTGCAGAAACCAGCAAGAACACTCACCACTTAGCTTGTTAACACAGTATGCCTTGCTCCTGTATCCTAATATGGACTTCCCACATCCAACCCATGCCACTGTGTAGGGGTCCCTCCAAGCAGCCCTGACATGTCTCATTCTGCAAGCAGCCCTGACAGTGACCAGCATTACTCCCAAGGGACTTTTGCCCTCTGGGAGATAACCACATACAAGCAATGGGCTGGGGGCAGACAAATGATCTGATTGCTGGCCCTGCCTACAAGTGTATCAGAAGACATGCAGAAAGAACATCCTACAGTTCCCTGTGACCCCACTACTGGATTGAGGGCGGGCATCTGGTCTGACTCAACTATAAGCCCAAGATGGCCACAAACTGTCCACTTAACAGCACAGGGACCAAACTCTTCCCAAAGTAGTCAGAGTGCCATTGTAAATGACAAGACTGAAGGCAAACATGGCTCAACCACAACAGTAGGGTTCATGTAACACACTTAGGATACACTCCTGAAATGCCAGGTTCTGGTGAACAGGGGACAATATGCTACAAAGCACCATGGAATCTCTTCTTCATAAGATCAGGAGAAGTAGCAAACCCTGACTTTGCTAATACACAGAAACAAGCACAGAGGGTTAGACAAAGTGAGGAGTCAGAGGAATATATCCCATATGAAAGAACAGGACAAAATCACAGCAAAAGAACTTTAAAATTGGGGATAAGCAATAAAAATGATAGAAAATTCAAAATACCAGTGATAAAGATACTTACTGGGTTTGAGAAAAGAGTGAAGATCTCAGTGAGACATTCAACAAAAAGAAGAAAATATAGGAAGAACCAATCAGAGATGAAGAACTCATTAACTGAAATTAAAAATGCACTAGAGGGAATATGTAGTAAACTAGAGGAAGCAGAAGAATGGATCAGCAAGCTGAAAGAGTAATGGAAAGCAACCAAGCTAAACAGCAAAAACAGAAAAGAATAATAAAAAATTAGAAAAGGTAAAAGAACTCAGTGACACATCTAACAAAATAATATTCACATTATAGGGATCACAGAAGGAGAAGAGAGAGAAGAGGGGCAAAATTTTATTTGAAGAAATAATACCTGAAAACTTGTATCATCTGAGGAGGGAAACAGACATTCTTATGTAGGAGGCACAGAGAGCCCCCAACAGTACCAATCCAAGGAGGTCCACACCAAGACACGTAACAATTAAAATGGCAAAAGTAGTGATAACAGAGAAAGACAAGGCTGTCTATTCTCACCACTTTTATTCAACATAGTGCTAGAAGTCCTAGCCACAGCATTCACACAACAAAAAGAAATAAAAGACATCCCAATTTGTAAGGAAGAAGTAAAACTTTCACTATTTACAGGTGACATGATATTATATAGAGAAAACTTCAAAAGTTCCACCAAAAAATACTAGAACTGATAAATGAATTCAGTAAAATCACAAGATGCATGATGAATATACAGAAATCTGTTGCATTTCTATACACTAATAATGAAGTAGCAGAAGGAGAAATTAAGACAATCCCATTCACAATTACTCCAAAAATAATAAAATAATTAGGAATTAACTAAGGAGATGAAAGACCTGTACTTTAAAAACTATAATACACTGATGAAAGAAATTGAAAATGACATATACAAATGGAAAGATATCCCAAGCTCATGGTTTAGGAGAATCAATATTGTTATAATGTCCATACTGTCCAAAGCAATCTTCAAATTCAATGCAATCTCTGCAAAATACCAACAGTATTTTGCACAGAGCTGGAACAAATAATCCTAAATTTGTGTGGAACCACAGAAGACCCCAAATATCCAAAGCAAACTTGAGAAAGAACAAAACCGGTACCACAGTCCCAAATTTCAAGACACACTACACAGCTATAGTTATCAAAACAGTATGATACTAGCAAAAAAAAAAAAAAAAAAAAGACACACAGATCAATGGAACAGAGTAGAGCCCAGAAATAAACCCACATTTTTGTGACACTATGACAAAGTGGGCAAGTATATACAATGAGAAAAATGCAGTCTCCTCAACAAATGTTGGGAAACTGAGAATGAAACTGAACGACTTTCTTACACCCTATCCAAAAATAAACTCGAAATGGATGATAGACCTAAATCTGAGACCTGAAAGCATAAAATTGGTAGAAGAAAGCATAGGCAGTAATCTCTTTAACGTTTTTCTCTAAATGTCTTCTTTGGCAAGGGAAACAAAAGCAAAATTAATCTACTGGGATACCAAAATAAAAAGATTTTATACACTGAAGGAAACCATCAACAAAACAAAAAGACAACCTACCAAATGGGAGAAGATACTTGCAAATAATAATCTGATAATGGGGGGATCTCTGGGTGGCGCAGCGGTTTAGCGCCTGCCTTTGGCCCAGGGCGCGATCCTGGAGACCCGGGATCGAATCCCAGGTCAGGCTCCCAGTGCATGGAGCCTGCTTCTCCCTCTGCCTGTGTCTCTGCCTCTCTCTCTCTCTGTGTGACTATCATAAAAAATAATAATAATAATCTGATAATGGGTTAATATCCTAAATATATAAAGAATTTATACAACTCAACACCAAAAATTAAATAATCCAATCAAAAATGAACAGGGACCTGAACAGAATTTTTCCAAAGAAGACATACAGGTGTCCCAAACAGACACATGAAAAGATGCTCAACATCACTCAATATCAGGGAAATGCAAATGAAAACCACAATGAGATATTACCTTACACCTGTCAGGATGGCTAAACTAAAAAAAAAAAAAACACACACACACACACACAAGAAATGACAGGTGTTGGTGAAGATGAAGAGAAAAAGGAACCCTTGTGCACTGTTGGTAGAATGTAAATTGGTGCAGCCACTGTGGAAAACAGTATGGGAGTTCCTCAATTAAAAATAGGATTTTCATATGATCCAGTAATTCCACTACTGAGTATTTACCCAAAGAAAATGAAAACATGTATTTGAAAAGGTAAATCACCCCTATGTTTCTTGCAGTACTATATAAAATAGCCAAGATACAGAAGCAACCCAAATGTCCCTTGAAAGATGAAGAGATAAGAAGTTATACATAAACACAATGGAATATACTCAGACAAAAAGAATGAATTCTTTCCATTTCCAGCAACATGGATGGATCTAGAGGGTGAAATGCAAAGTAAAAACAGTGAAAGACACATACTCTATGATTTCATTGATATGTGGAATTTAAGAAACAAAAAAGAAAAAGGAGAAAGACAATAAACCAGACTCTTAAATATAGAGAACTATTGGACCCAAAAAGGAGGTGGGGGGGTGGTTAGTGATATAGGTGAAGGGGATTAAGAATACCTTTATCACGATGAGAACACTTAGTAATGTACAGAAGTGTTGAATCATTGTATCATATACATGAAACTAGTATAATGCTGCATGCTAATTATACTTAGATAAAAATTAAAAATAAAATATATAATTCTCTGAATTGTTTTTATTTCACTTTAGCAATCTCTATCCTAAACATATTCTTCTGCTTTCTTTGTACATTTTTTATTGCTGATACTTTTTTGGAAAAAACAGTACTAATTTTAACTGCCCACATTTTGGGCAATTAATTGTTCCCCTGACAAATTTTTCTAAATCTGAATGGCTTTTCAATATTTCACCACAGATCTTCTTAAGACAAAGTAATTGCATGTAGTCTATCAAACCAAATGTGATCTGTTCTCATTTATTTGTATAACTGTAAATAAAATTATTGAAAAATAGAGTCCTCCTATTCTCAATGTTAGGATTCTCTTTAAGGCCACTTTTACATCTTGCTTCCAATTTGTTATTGTATTTACTGTTACATCAGTTGTTTATTTGTAATCTCCCTGTCCATGGATTTATCTGAAGAAATAGAAGAAGTCAATCTGCTTGCATGGCTAATTCTTTTTGTAAATGATACAGATTTATAGTCTTGGTTTATGATCCAAACTTATGCCAGTTCATTCTTTTCAGAATCTAATTCTATTGCTTTATTATATTTTCATCATTCATTCTGAGATACAGCTGTGTATAAATACCTTCATGTTCAAAGATTCCTTTTGTAATAGAAAGAAACTTTAATTGCTATGAGACTGAAGAAATCAGCTATAATTCAGAATAGCTGCACTGTTTTTAGCAAGATATACATTGATTTCCCCAGTGGCTAAAAATGTTTTTAAAATATAAATGAAGTAGTTAGTCCTTATAGAATCAAGGAAAAAATGACAAACCATTTTGTTTTTTTAAAAAAATCAGACTTCAGCATTATTCTCATCGCCTTATTATTTCCAATGACTTAGCTTCCTTTGGATGCCTGTATCATGAGCAAATCTTGTGACAACTGCAAGTATGCTTCATCCTATGCCTCTCTATTTTGCATCCAAGGATTATGGAATTTAGAAGTTGACTGATATAATTTAATAAAATTGGTATAATAGGCTTAGCTCTTTTCTTTAGCATGCAGGCTTGGTACTTGTTACAAAACTTCATAAGTCAGTTCAGAAAGTTTAACAAATGGGACAGGAGGGATGGAGTGGAGTGAGGTAAAATCTGCAGACCTCTTTGTAAAATCTGAAATTATATTTATTAGGCTTTATAAATTCTAAACAAGAGAGTTAGGCTCAATAATAACTCCCCCAGCTCTATTACCTGTAAGGATCATAAAACTACGGTTTGTTAATTTTTTGCATGAAGTTAGTAATGAATAAAAACTTATTAAGTATATATTAGTTGAGAAAGTCTTCATTTAGACTTCTTGGCATATTATGATGATGCCTAGTGGTGGAATTTTCTAATAGTTGAATTGGCACATTTTAAGTTACTTTTCTTTAATTTTACTTGATTTAATTATTAAAATGCATATTACATGATACATGACTGCATCTCTAGAGAAATTAAAATATTTTTAAATATTTTTGATCTATCCCTAAATCTATGCACTTCTCCAGAAAAACAAAATCATTGTTATCAGCTTGGTATATATTTTCCATGTATGTATTTGGTATATTAATATATATCTAGAAAATATATGGTATTGATTTATATGTATGTGTTTTAACTAAATGCTATATTATATATCTTTTCAATAAGGTTTTCTCAGAGTTTCTCAGCAATTCTGGTTAAAAGGGTTCTATACCACGATTTCTATCTTAAGTACAACTGTGAAGGAGATTCATTCTTTCTTGGGCTCTGTTATTTTGCTCATTAAATCCCTTGCTCATCTTCATTTTTCTTTTTTTAAAGTTTTTATATTAATTCCAGTTAACATACAGTGTAATATTAGTTTCAGGTATACAATATAGTGACTTAACACTTCCATACATCATCGTGTACTCATCACAACAAGAGTACTTATTAATCCCCATTACCTGTTTTACTCATCTCACTCACCCTCTCCCCTCTGGTAACTATCAGTCTGTTTTGTGGTTTGCCTCTTTCTCTTCCCTCCACCCTTTTCTTGTTTCATTTCTTATATTCTATATATGAGTGTAATCATATAGTATTTGTCTTTATCCAGCTGACTTATTTCACTTAGCAATACTCTCTAGCCCCATCCACATGATTACAAATGGCAAGATTTCATTCTTTCTTATGGCTGAATAATATTCTGTTATATATACCACATCTTCTTTATCCTTTCATCAGTTGATGGACACTTGGGCTGTTTCCAAAGTTTGGCTATTGTAGATAATGCATGTAAACATAAAGGTGTGTGTATCCCTTTGAATTTGTAATTTTGTATTTTTTTTGGTAAATACCTAGTAGTGCAATTGCTAGGTCATAGTGTAGTTCTATTTTTAACTTTTTGAGGAACCACCATACTGTTTTCCACAGTAGCTGCATCATCTTCATTTATCAATCCTTCCTCTTTCCTTCCTCATCCTATCACTTAGACTACAAGGAATAGATTTCTGTTCTACACGTTGAAACTAAGTCAGCCTCTTACTTACAGCACTTGTGTATGAATCCTTGGCACCAAGTACAAAATAAAAAGCTTCTTTCTAGTTCAGAGAACTTCCAGTACCAATAAGATGATGGGGAAATGTTTTAGGGAGCATGAGGTTTCTTTTTTGTCCCTGAAGTCCCACCTACCAGATACATATTCACTCTGTGAGGCCATGAAGCCAACTCAGCCCAAGGATATTTGGAAAAGTGCACATTTTGAATAGGCCTTCCATTTGATTATGGAGCCACTTGTTGGAATTCCAATTAATAACTTGAAATTATGGGCCTCTCTGCTTAGTCAGGAACAACATAATGGAGAAGGTTGCTCAACATTACCAAATGAAAGAAAACAAGTGACTTATTCTGAGAATATATGCAACACTACCGCTGGTATGTGATAGCAATGGTTGTAAATCAGCTAAGAAACTACTGGTCCTAAAAAAAAGGAACAACAAAAAGCCTCTTGGGTTCTCTACCCCTACCTTTGGCTCTTCTGAGGTCATTTGGATCCCAAGAATTAAAAATAAATTTGACTACTACTGATATATACGTCTGTGGATTTCAAATTCATTATGCTGGTGCTGTTTTTTAGTTTGTTTTTGTTTTGAAGATTTTATTTTAATTTAAATTCAATTTGCCAACATGTAGTATAATACCCAATACTCATCTAATCATGTGCCCTCCTTAATGTTTTTTACTTTGAAGAATGCATACCTACTTGCCAAGAATCAAGCATAATATTCGCCATTTTGTATACTTCATATTTTATTAAACCTCTCAGATTTAATCAGGTAAACATTAAAATGCCCATTTTATGGATGAAGACATTGAAGTTCAAGGTGGCCTACTCAGTGATTATTTCATAATTCAAACTGAGATGAAGAGAACTCCAAAGTCTGTCTGTTCCATTAAGCCTCGCAGCTTCTTTTCATATCCCGTTGTTTGTTTGTTTGTTTGTTTGTTTTTTCATAAGTTTGCCTAGAGAGGCACCTGGTGGCTCAGTCAGTTAAGTGTCCAACTCTTATTTCTGCTCAGATCATGAACTCAGGGTCAGGGATCAAGCCCAGTGTGGGGCTCTGCACTCAGTGGAGATTTGCTTAATATTCTCTTCATCCCTCTCCTTCTAGCCCCTCCCCTTGCTCATGCATTTGTGTGCTTGCTCTCTCTCTCTTTCTCTCTCTCTCTCTCAAATAAATAAATAAATCTTTAAACAATATTGCATAGGTTGTTTTACAAGCAGTCTTGTATTAATATTTTGAACTCTCACTCTTAGTGTCATATTTGCATAAAGTTTAGAAAAATTGATATTCATAATTAGGTATGAATATAATTTGCCATTTTAGAAATTTTACCAGCCAAAACCCATCTAAAGGCTTGCTGATAGAAATTTTCTTTTCACTAAAAGCATCTGCTAGCTAAAATAAAGACCAATAGTGAGATGCCACTTGAATAATCAAGTCTGTTCACTGACTAAATTTATTTCTCCATTGCAAATTCTTAGATTAATGAAAGCCACGAGTTCTTTTGAGGGATTACATAAACTATTCCTCTAACAATGTCCTAGCAGTGTTTTGAAGAGATTATAATTTTCTTTCCCTGTCACTTATCTGACATTGTGTGCAGGTTTTTTTGTTTTGTTTTTATCTGACTTGTTTTAATGCAGTGGACTCTTGTGGCTTGGGTTTTCAGCTTAAGCATCTTTTTGTTGTTGCAAAATCAGTTGGTACTACTTCAAATTATTTTCCTGTGAGGATAATATATTTGCATCATGTGTAATTTTTGTGTATTTTACACGTTGCATTTAGTGAAAACATGGGTACTCTAGAATAATCTATTTTTATGTTTGTATTCTTAATTAATATACTTACTTGATATTGACACTTGAACTCACTGAAGCAAAATTTTTATTAGAATACAAAATTATTTGGTCTTTTAATTTTTGTTCACAATTTCAGGCATTTTGCTTAGGAAAGATAAGGCTATTTGAGTCTAACAAAATATCTTAAGATTATCAAGCATATTTAAATGTAGTAAACTGTAAGTAATTAGCAAATTATTCGAAAATCAACTTATTCTTTTGAATTTTCAGTTAAGAATAATTTAAACATGTTCACAAGGTGAAATATCTTTGTTATTTAACGTGATTTATATTATCCACATAGTGGAGCTCTGTTAGGTGAGCGTGGGTGATATATTTTGATATAGTGGGATATATATTACTGAAATGCCAAGACCTTATGTGTATGTCTGTTTTATCCACTGAAGCCATTTTGCAGGTGTTTGTGAAATGGTTGAGGGTTAGCATTCAATATGTACTTGTGGCTGATGTTTCAGAAATACAAGCAAGATATTTTGTATCTGTGAACTTCTTAGATTGAAAGGATCTTCTAAAAAGTGTTGCCAGCTGCTAAAATTATTCACAGATTCAAATTTTGAAGAACAAAATTCCATGAAGCCACTGGCAGTATCATGAAGTACACTACCACTTTTATAGTCGATCTTTTTGCATGTTTCAGTTAAGTTCACTTTTGAAATACTAGCCAATGTTCATTTACTAGTGGAGGCGTTGTCACGATAGCATAAATTCTTCCATTTCTAGAAATGTAAATAAACAATGACTTCTTCTTTCTTTCTCTCTCTCTCTCTCTCTTTTTTTTTTTAGAGCATCAGGGCATCAGGCCTTATCCTGTTGGAAACAATTCTTTTTGGGTCTCTGCTTCTATACTTTCCTGTAAGTAACATAATTGTCTTTTTTTTAAAATTAATTTTTATTGGTGTTCAATTTACCAACATACAGAAAAACACCCAGTGCTCATCCCGTTAAGTGTCCGCCTCAGTGCCCGTCACCCATTTCCCTCCAACACCCGCCCTCCTCCCCTTCCACCACCTCTAGTTCGTTTCCCAGAGTTAGGAGTCTTTATGTTCTGTCTCCCTTCCTGATATGTCTTTTAAAAATAGCCTTTTGTTTTATTTTGCTCAGGCAGTAATTTTTATATATATGTGTGTATATATATATATGTGTATAATTATATATAATTGTATATGTATATTACTTTATATATCTATATACAAGTTTGTATACCTGTGTCTACATGTAATAGACATATAAAGTAAAAAAGTAAAGTGGAGGTAACCATACTTTTCTTCCCAAATTTGTGAGGAGGACTAACGGCTTAAATGAGCTCACATAAAAAAGGCATGCTTGATATGTATGCTTGCCATATACATATACATATAAATATTGGTTTCCTTCTTCCCTCTCTACTTAAATCACGACCATGAGACACACCAACAAGTTTGTGCTGAAAAATTCCAGGTGGTTACATAGAAAAGTAAACAAACTACATATATGTGTGGTATTAGTGGCATAGATAATCCTAGTAGAGACTGTTCTTATCACACTAGCAATCTGTCTGTAACCAGAAGGTATGTACTAACTTTACTAATTCAATTCAACCAACTTATATTCAGTAGTCATTGTGTGTCAAGTACTGTGCTAAACTTTTTTGTGAGTGAAAGACACTGATTTCTTCAGGTCGCTTACAATTTGCAGAATGAGATGAGTAATTACAGGCAATTATAATATAATTGAAAAAAACTAAGATGTTGTGGAGGCAGGATACTATGGAGACACTTAGGAGACAAGTATATAACCAAGTCAAGGGTATAAAATATCACTCGACTGAGATCTGAAAGATCAGTAGATGTTAGAGAAGAAAAAGGTAGGTCTTCCATGGCACCATGTTTTTTTTTTTTTTTTTTTTTTTTTGGTTTGCCTCCTAACCTAACTAGCTGCTCCATTTCGGCCATCTTTGCTGATTCTTAATCTTCTTTCCTACTTCTTAATGCTTAAGTGTCTCAGGCATCAGTCCTTGTGGAGCTTTTCATATTCTACATTCTCCATTGGTGATCTCATCTAGGCTCAAAGCTTTAAATCTATTTATATACAATAACTCCCAAACTTGTATCTCCAGCTCAGACCTTTTCCCTAAACTCCAAACTCATATTCAGTTGCTTACTGAACAACTCCAATTTGAGGGTCTACCAGAATTCTCTATGTTCTTAACTGAGATACTTGATCTCCTGCATCCCCAATCAGTTTCCTTATCTCCATTGATGACAACTCCGTCTTTCTAGTTACTCAGGCTAACACTTGGGAGTCATTCTTGACAACTTTATTTTTCTCACATCCATCAGAAATCCCTCAAAACATAACAAAAACCCAACCACTTCCCCCGCCTCTTCAGGCTACCATCCTGGTCTAAACTAGAATCAGCCTTTTCTGGGTTATTGTCATAGTCTTTCCTGGGCCTCTATCCCTCCACATTAACCCCCTATGATCTGTCCATTTTCAAAGTATCGGCTAGTTGTAATGCCCAAGTTAGACTACAGAGCCCCGCAAAACTCTCCAAAGGTTCACAATTTTATTTATAGTTAAAGCCAGAATTCTTAGCATAAGCTCCAAGATCTAACATGATTTAAATCCTGCCCATTCTATTGCCTCATTTTCTAATCCTCTTCCCCCTTGCAGTGTTTATAAGAGTTCTTAATATCTATTCAGGTTTTCTACTTCTTGAATTTTATTTCTTCTTAAGATAGAAATTTTTTTGGCTGTAATCATTTTAATATTTCCATAAAATCATCAGTAAATCATAAAATTACTGAAGTTGTCTAATTTCCTAGCATGGAGTTATACACAATAATTAATAATATAAGCAATAAAATACAAAGAGTCTTATCATGCCTGAGACTGTTTCTGTATAAATGGCAAGTGCACCATAACATTTCATCTTTCCCATAGAACTACCAGAGAAGATGTTTAGCCAAAGTTATAGAATCACCCAGTTAGGAAGTAAAAGACCCAAATGACTTCATTAATCCAAAAAATAATCATATGAATATCTATTGTTGCAGTCACCATCATCTTTTTCCTGAACCTCTTCTGTTTTAAAATACATTTTCTATCCAGTAGTCAAAAGAATATTTTATTTTATTTTATTTTTTTTTTAATTTTTATTTATTTATGATAGTCACAGAGAGATAGAGAGAGGCAGAGACACAGGCAGAGGGAGAAGCAGGCTCCATGCACCGGGAGCCCGACGTGGGATTCGATCCCGGGTCTCCAGGATCGCGCCCTGGGCCAAAGGCAGGCGCCAAACCGCTGCGCCACCCAGGGATCCCTCAAAAGAATATTTTAAAATAGAAGATCTAATCTGTGACTACTTCTATAGATAGCTTCCCAGTGTTCTTAGAATAAAGATCACAACCCTTGATATGGTATGTGATGTTACATATAGTGTGGTCCTTGCCCACCTCCCCAGCCTCATTCAGTACCACTTTTCTTCTCCCTTTCTGCACCCAGCTACTCTGACCTTCTTTCAGTTCATAAATGATACATAATCTCTCTCATGGTAGCTATAATAATGGCTCTCCCAAAATGTTCACTGTCCTAATCCATGGAACCTATAAATATGTTACCTTACATGGAAAATGGGACTTTGCCGATGTGATTAAATAAAGAACTTTGAGATGAGGAGATTATCCTGGATTATATAGATGGCTCAAGGGTCCTAAGTGAGAATGAGAAGCAGAAAAGAGAGAACCAAAGAAAAGGTATCATGAGAAAGACTGGACTGGCTATCACTGGCTTTGAATGTGGATGAAAGAGGCAAGGGATGCAGGCAATCTCTAGAAGCAGGAAAAGGCAAAGAAACAGATTCCTCATGAAAGCCTTCAAAAAAAACCTTAATTTTAGCTCTATAAGATCCATTTTGAACTTCTGACTTCCAGAACTGTAAGATAATAAATCTGTATTAAGCCACTAAGTTTTTGGTAATATATTATAGCAGCAATAAGAAACTAATACACCTCTTGTCACAGGACATTTTCACATGCTTTTCCTTCAATTTGGAAGAGTCCTCCTGCCCTCCCCACCACACCATCTCACCACTTCTTTTGCCTAATTAACAGCTAGCCCTAGTCATCCTTCAGATTTCTACTTAAATATCACTTTTGAGCTTTCCTTGACCCCCAATTGGAGTCAAATTCCTTATAATAGTTTCTCACAGAATTCCACTGTCTTTCTTGACACTCCCATCTCAGTTTATAAGTGTACGTTCATAAGAGCAATTATTTGATTAATGTCATTTCCTGCACTAACTCTGATTCTTTGTGAATAGGGAGATGATACATTCTATTTTGCTCACAGCCCCATACCTGTCACCATAGTTGAGGTGCAGTAAATATGCAATGAGTGAACAGATGAGGTTATACTTGGATAAATTCAGACCTGTATCCTAAACTCATGGCTGTTGTCCTATTGAAGTATCTTCCAAAGAATCCGCTTGACTATGGAAGACTGAGAATGATGATCCTTATTAATAATACTACTTTACTTAGAGCTAACAGGCAATAAAAAAAACTTATTAATGTTATTTTAAGATGTTAGCAAAACTTCATTTTATTTTTAATTTTAAGGTTCATATTTATTCAAATCAAGTGGTTACATAGTGAGCATGGGCCTAAAGTCTATAAGAAAATTTTAAAGCCTCTTAAATGGATGAAGTTCTCTAGAAAACAAGAATATTTGAAAGAATAATAAATTTTATGCTGCTAAGTGCAGCAGAGCAGTTGTTAAAAACCCTTTCTTTGCAAGAATCTTTCATTGACTGGGATACAATTTTGGAAGATATCTGATGAATATCTGATAGATATACCTATGATGATATCAAACAGAGAAGAAAGGGGGCAAGAAATGGAAATTTAAGAGGAATATAAAGACTATTTCTGCTTAATAATTCTGCTTGAGAGGGAGAAAAAGAAAACAGAAAAGAAGACTTAACAAACAAATTCTGTCCAATAGAAACATTACAATACCTCATTATATTGACTTCATGCTAAATTAGCTATTTCATCTTTTATAATGTATATTTTTCTGTAACTGCTTGAGATATTAAAGTATAGTTCCCAAATTTATACTGTGTACTATGGTTTCAAATAAGTTAGTGTTCAATACTCTGAAGACAGAAAGGGTCAGGTTACTTAATGAAGGTTTAGATGGAGCATAAGACACAAGGGAAGAAAGGAGATTAGTGCTCGCTTCGGCAGCACATATACTAAAATTGGAAGAAAGGAGATTAAAATACACTATTGATTGAGTCAGGTAAGGAAAGTAATTTTATTTTAGGTGAGAGAATGGAAGATGATGTATCAGAAATTGATAGTAAAACTACCTACATAGGGTGGGTATATGTACATGAGTACATGTGCATAAAGCATTCTTGACAAGAGGGGTAACTTGGTTATTGGACCAGGGCTCATTGACTTCCTTGGGTTTTACAGAAATGGACTTCATAACTTTTAGCAAGACTTTATGCTGCAAGGAAGATCTCTGATTTAAGTGATAAAGGTGATTCAGTAAACCTAATATAGTCTAAAAGTCTAATCATTTGATGATATAAGTGTGACCTATACTTTTCTTATTTGTTAAATACAGATACCAACTTCCTCTGTTCCTGGTGTGGTCTATACCAGAATCGCTTATGAAAGTTTTAATATGGGTTACAGTTTTCTGGATTTTGTTTTTTAAGTGTGCTTGAATAAAGGAGAATTGTTTTCAGGGCTGGGTAACTCCATGGAAGGAGCCTTTGGGTATTCACTGTTCTGCTGAGTTGTTATGCAATGAGCCTTTTCTTCTTTCTATGCTGCATATTGTTGTTCAGATTTGCAAGAATTAAGGTTATTTTTGCCTTTTCTAAGCAATCTTAGACTACAGACGATTTCATAACAATGCTTATATTGGAAAGTCCAAATTAGAGATTATCATCATTGTGCAGATGAGGACAAACCAAAATCTGACTAAATTTAGCTTTGTTATAATTGGATAGCAGAGAGTGAAAGCATTTAAAACATTTTCTTACAGATTCTCAAAAGAGACAATTTAAAGTCCATACATTTATGAACAAATGATTAATCTTTGTAATCATCTAAAAACCTTAATACAATTTATAGAAGAAAAAAAGAACTTTAAAAAATCAACTGAAGTATACTTTACCTAATAAATTTCATAAAAAGGATATTTTATGGGTTAGTAAAGCATTTCAAGTGATATGGAGTTCAGAAGTTTGTTTTTGACTTGACTAAATTACCAGTTTCAGCTAATAAGGTGAATTTTTCCCTCTAACCTTGATCAGCTATTTGGTTGACTGAAGTGCCTTTCTGTAAAGGATACCACACATATATAAATAAATACTAATTTTCATGTTCTTTCCCTACTCCATCCCAGGCCCTATAATACAGAACTGGAAAATATTAGAACTGGAAGGAACGTCAGACACAACTTAGTCTTTATTTAACCTCTATTTTACAAATGAAACGAAAGTTGAGAGAAACTCTAATTTATCCAACTTTTCTCAGCTAAGTAGTGAGAAAGCCAAGATTAGAATCTAGTCTCTTGACTCCTGGTCTCACACTGCTTTCATTCTACGACAGAGTAGTGTCTAGATGATAGAGACTTGTGATAGAGGGATGAATGTGTGATTGAGATAGCATTAGGGTAATCAGGGATGCCTAAGTTCTACCCCCTTGATCAAGCACCTTTCCTCATTAGGTCTCCAAGGAAATAAAATACAAGACGATAAAATAGGGAACCAATTTAAAATAGCTTAAGGTTTGGCTCTAAGACCTAATGTAAAACTCCTCAGGCTTGGATGGCCCATGTTATTAAACCATGAAATTTTTTTTGGTATATTTTTTTATTGGAGTTCAATTTGCCAACATATAGCATAACACTCAGTGCTCATCCCGTCAAATGCCCCCCTCAGTGTCCATCACCCAGTCACCCCATCCCCACCCACCCACCTCCCCTTCCATCACCCCTTGTTCATTTCCCAGAGTTAGGTGTCTCTCATGTTCTGTCTCCCTCTATGATATTTCCCACTCATTTTCTCTCCTTTCCCCTTTATTCCCTTGCACTATTTTTTATATTCCCCAAATGAATGAGACCATATAATGTTTGTCCTTCTCCGATTGACTTACTTCACTCAGCACAATACTCCAGTTCCATCCACGTTGAAGCAAATGGTGGGTATTTGTCATTTCTAATGGCTGAGGAATATTCCATTGTATACATAAACCACATCTTCTTTATCCATTCATCTTTCGATGGACACCGAGGCTCCTTCCACAATTTGGCTATTTTGGACATTGCTGCTATAAACATTGGGGTGCAGGTATCCTGGCAATCACTGCATCTGTATCTTTGGGGTAAATCCCCAGCAGTGCAATTGCTGGTCATAGGGCAGGTCTATTTTTAACTCTTTGAGGAACCTCCACACAGTTTTCCAGAGTGGCTGCACCAGTTCACATTCCCACCAACAGTGCTAGAGGGTTCCCCTTTCTCCACATCCTCTCCAACATTTGTGGTTTCCTGTCTTATTAATTTTCTCCATTCTCACTGGTGTGAGGTGGTATCTCATTGTGGTTTTGATTTGTATTTCCCTGATGGCAAGTGATGCAGAGCATTTTCTCATGTGGGTGTTGGCCATGTCTATGTCTTCCTCTGTGAGATTTCTGTTCATGTCTTTTGCCCATTTCATGATTGGATTGTTTGTTTCTTTGCTGTTGAGTTTAATAAGTTCTTTATATGTCTTGGACACTAGCCCTTTATCTGATAGGTCATTTGCAAATATCTTTTCCCATTCTGTAGGTTGTCTTTTAGTTTTGTTGACTGTTTGTTTTGCTGTGCAGAAGCTTTTTATCTTGATTGAGCCCCAATAATTCATTTTTGCTTTTGTTTCCCTTGCCTTTATGGATGTATCTTGCAAGAAGTTGCTGTGGCCAAGATCAAAAAGGGTGTTGCCTGTGTTCTCCTCTAGGACTTTGATAGATTCTTGTCTCACATTTAGATCTTTCATCCGTTTTGAGTTTATCTTTGTGTATGGTGTAAGAGAATGATCTAGTTTCATTCTTCTGCACATGGCTGTCCAATTTTGTCCACACCATTTATTGAAGAGACTGTACTTTTCCCAGTGGATAGTCTTTCCTGTTTTGTCGAATATTAGTTGACCATAGAGTTAAGGCCCATTTCTGGGTTCTCTATTCTGTTCCATTGATCTATGTGTCTGTTTTTGTGCCAGTACCACACTGTCTTGATGATCACAGCTTTGTAGTACAACCTGAAATCTGGCATTGCGATGCCCCCGGCTCTGGTTTTCTTTTTCAATATTCCCCTGGCTATGCAGGGTCTTTTCTGATTCCACACAAATCTTAAGATGATTTGTTCCAACTCTTTGAAGAAAGTCCATGGTATTTTGATAGGGATTGTATTAAATGTGTAAATTGCCCTGGGTAGCATTGAAAACATTTTCACAATATTCTTCCAATCCATAAGCATGGAATATTTTTCCATCTCTTTGTGTCTCCCTCAATTTCTTTCAGAAGTGTTCTATAGTTTTTTAGGATATAGAACCTTTACTTCTTTGGTTAGGTTTATTCCTAGGTATCTTATGCTTTTGGGTGCAACTGTAAATGAGATTGACTCCTTAATTTCTCTTTCTTCAGTCTGATTGTTGGTGTATAGAAATGCCACTGATTTCTGGGCATTGATTTTATATCCTGCCATACTGCTGAATTGCTATATGAGTTCTAGCAATCTTGGGATGGAGTGTTTTGGGTTTTCTATGTACAGTGTTATGTTAATCTGGGAAGAGGGAGAGTTTGACTTCTTTGCCAATTTTAATGCCTTTTATTTCTTTTTGTTACCTGATTGCTGAGGCTAGGACTTCTAGTACTATATTGAATAGCAATGGTGAGAGTGGACATCCCTGACGTGTTCCTGATCTTAGGGGGAAAGCTCCCAGTTTTGCCCCATTGAGAATGATATTTCCTGTGGGCTTTTTTTTTTTTTTTTAATTTATGATAGTCGCACAGAGAGAGAGAGAGAGGCAGAGACACAGGCAGAAGGAGAAGCAGGCTCCATGCACCAGGAGCCCGACGTGGGACTGGATCCCGGGTCTCCAGGACCCTGCCCTGGGCCAAAGGCAGGTGCTAAACTGCTGCGCCACCCAGGGATCCCCCTGTGGGCTTTTCATAGATGGCTTTTAAGATGCTGAGGAATGTTGCCTCTATTCCTACACTCTGGAGAGTTTTGATCAGGAATGGATGCTGTATTTTGTCAAATGCTTTCTCTGCATATATTGAGAGGATCATATGGTTCTTGTTTTTTCTCTTGTTGATATGATCTATCACATTCATTGCTTTACGAGTGTTGAACCAGCCTTGCATCCTGGGAATAAATCCCACTTGGTCATGGTGAATAATCTTCTTAATGTACTGTTGGATCCTATTGGCTAGTACCTTGTTGAGAATTTTTGCATCTGTGTTCATCAGGGATATTGGTCTATAATTCTCCTTTTTGATGGGGTCTTTGTCTGGTTTTGGAATTAAGGTGATGCTGGCCTCATAGACTGAGTTTGGAAGTACTCCATCCCTTTATATCTTTCAGAACAGCTTTAGTAGACTAGGTATTGTTTCTTCTTTAAACATTTGATAGAATTCCCCTGGGAAGCCATCTGGCCCTGGACTTTTGTGTCTTGGGAGGTTTTTGATGACTGCTTCAATTTCCTCCATGGCTATTGGCCTGTTCAGGTTTTCTACTTCTTCCTGTTCTAGTTTTGGTAGTTTGTGGTTTTCCAGAAATACATTCATTTCTACTAGATTGCCTAATTTATTGCTGTATAGCTGCTCATAATATGTTTTTAAAATCATTTGTATTTCCATGGTATTGGTTGTGATCTCTGCTTCATTTGTGATTTTACTAGAGTCTTTTCTCTTTTGTTTTTAATATGGCTGGCTAATGGTTTATCTATTTTATTAATTCTTTCAAAGAACCAACTCCTGGTTTTATTGATCTGTTCTACAGTTCTTCTGGTCTCTATTTCACTGAGTGATATACTTGGCAGCTCCCACATTCGGGGCATATATATTGAGGATTGTTAAGTCCACTTTTGGATACTTCCTTTAAGTTTGATATAGTGTCCCTCTTCATCTCTTACTACAGTCTTCAGGATAAACTTTAAATTATCTGATATGAGGATGGCTACCCCTGATTTCTTTTGAGGAATATTTTGAATGGTAAATGGTTCTCCAACTTTTCATTTTCAGGCTGTAGGTGTCCTTAGGTCTAAAATGAGTCTCTTGTAGACAGCAAATAGATGGGTCTTGCTTTTTTATCCAGTCTGAAACCCTGCGCCTTTTGATAGGATCATTAAGCCCATTCACGTTCAGAGTTACTATAGGAAGATATGAATTTAGTGTCATCATAGTACCTATTCAGCCCCTGTTTTTGTGGCTTATTTCTTTGGGCATCCTCTTTCTTTTACAGAGTCCTCCTTAATATTTCTTGCAGAGTGGGCTTGTTGGTCACATATGCTTTCAGTTTCTGCCTATCTTGGAAGCTCTTTATCTCTCCTTCTATTCTGAATGAGAGCCTTGCTGGACAGAGTATTCTTGGCTGCATGTTCTTCTCATTTAGGACCCAGAATATATCCTGCCAGCCCTTTCTGGCCTGCCAGGTCTCTGTGGAGAGGTCTGCTGTTAATCTAATATTTATCCCCGTATAAGTTAGGGATCTCTTGTCTCTTGCTGCTTTAAAGATTTTCTCTTTATCTTTGGAATTTGCAAGTTTCACTATTAAATGTCGGGGTGTTGAACGATTTTTATTGATTTTAGGGGGGGACCTCTCTATCCCCTGGATCTGAATGCTTGTTTCCCTCCCCAAGTTAGGGAAGTTCTCAGCTATGATTTGTTCAAATAGGCTTTCTGGTCCTCTGTCCCTTTCAGTGCCCTCTGGAACCCCAATTAAACATAGATTTTTCCTTCTGAGGCTGTTATTTATTTCCCTTAACCTTTCCTCATGGTCTTTTAATTGTTTGCCTCTTTTGTCCTCAGCTTCCTTCCTTGCCATCAACTTGTCTTCTATGTCACTTAGTCTTTCTTCTACCTCATTATCCCTCGTTGTTAGGACCTCTAATTTGAATTGCATCCCATTTAACTGATTTTTAATTTTGGCCTGATGAGATCTAAATTCTGCAGTCATGAAGTCTCTTAAATCCTTTATGTTTTTTTCCAGAGCCACCAGTAGCTTTATAATTGTGCTTCTGAATAAGTTTTCTGAAATCAAATTGTAATCCAAATTCTGTAACTCTGTGGGAGAGAGTGCTGTTTCTGATTCTTTCTTTTGTAGTGAGTTCTAGTCATTTTGCTCAGTGCAGAGTGGCTAAAAACAAGTTGTACTGGAAAAAGGAAGAAAAAACAAACAAAAAACCAAGAATGGGTATCCTCTGGTTCTATATACTGTAAATCCCTCAACTTCCCCTGGAGCTTTCCAGCACTGCTGGGTCAAGAACTTGCTCTTCCACTGTCCTTCCAGCTGGTCTTCTGGGGGAGGGGCGGACTGTGCCGATTCTCAGGTGTGTGCACCCAGAAGGGGGCGGGGCTCGGGGGAGCCGACCATCCGACCATCCGGTAAGGCCTCTGTCCCCTGGCGGCCCGCCTCTCCCAGGCCCAGGGTGACACCAGGAGGGACAACAACACCTGCGGTGGCCAGGTCTCCCTGGCCCTG
The DNA here is from genome assembly GCF_018345385.1 of Vulpes lagopus. Lineage (NCBI taxonomy): Eukaryota > Metazoa > Chordata > Mammalia > Carnivora > Canidae > Vulpes > Vulpes lagopus. The sequence continues at coordinate 66,272,658 of NC_054831.1, forward strand.
GAGGCCCCCCCGCCCCCCGCAGTGACTCCTGCCATCTCCCAGTCCACAGGGGCCTGGATGCTCCCGGGGAAGGATCCTCTCTGTCCTGGGCCCTCCCTGCCTCGGCCTGTCCCGGGGGGAGCGCAGGATCCCGGCTGTGTCCCCTGGGGTCCGGGGCCTGGGCTGCTGGAGTTGCTCCCGGGCCGCACAGCCCCCTCTGCCCGGAGCCCCTCCCGACCCACCGGCTTCTCCCCGAGGCCCCGCGGGGAGCCCTCCGGCCCTTTACGCAGCTCGGCCCGTGTGCGGGGCGCTCTCCCCTGTGCCCCTCCTCTGTCAGTGACCCCGGAGACTGGGGGTTCCCCGCCCCCCTGGGATCCCGCCCGAGGTCCCTGCTGAGCGCCTTTCCATCCCGGAGGAATCCAGGGCGGATTGTAAAGCTCCCGCTTCTCCGGGGCTGGGCTTTCTCGTCCTGGAGGCTTTCGCAGCCCCCCTTAGCCCTGCTACTCGTGGGGGCCTCTCCCCTACTTGATTCCTTTTTATTTATTTATTTATTTTATTTTTTCTGTCTTCCTACCTTGCTAGAAGTGCAAATTCTTCACTCTGTAGTGTACGACTATTCTTTCTTTAAATCTCAGGTCGAATTCATAGGTTTTCAGGATGATTTGAAAGTTATCTAGGTAAGTTGGTGGGGCTGGGTGAGGTGAGGACCCTACTCCTCTGCCATCTCGCCCCGCCCCCTATGAAGTTTCTGATACTGAACCATTTTACTTACAAAAATGGCTGTTTTATATTTTAACCTAATAAATAATCCTATAGGCCATGTCAAATTGGTTTCAGTGGCTCAGAACCTACGTCAGCTAAATAGTCTTTTGAGATGTCTCAAATGAGACATCTGTGTTGTGCCTTCCCTCTACTTTTTGATTTTTGTTAATAATTTTTGAATTGTTAATGTTTATAACATGCATATAATATGAAATCACAAAACTATTATTTACATAGTTATTTAACTTACAATCTATACTAAATAGATTTAGTATTTTCCACTAATGGTTGTAACTTAGCTTCTCCATTCCTCAGTTCTTTATTTTGATTTGTCCTTTGGTTTTCATTAATAGATTTTTCATGAAGGAGAGAATGAGTTTCATAGTTCTTGAGTTCCTATATGCTCGAGAATCTCTATCCATTGTCTTTATATGTGAAGAATAATTTAGTTGAGTATAAAAATTTCAAGACACACTTTCTATTGCTCAGAACTTTATATACATTATCTGAATATGTTCAGCTCTTGAGATAGCCTGACTTCATTCTTCAGTCTTGTGACTAAATAAATTGGGAATCACCTTGAAATTTATTATTCTGTATTATTATTTTTTTCTTAGATCATGGTATTTCTTTTCAACATGTAGATATAACACCTATTCCTGGAATTTAAAAAAATATATTGCTTTAATTTTTTGTTTCTTCTTTAGGAACACAAATTTTATATACACAGGATTTTCTTTTCCTTCTATATCTATAATGTCATTTTTATATCTTTGTTCTTTTCTATTTTGTTTTGTGTATTTCTATCAAGCCTTTATTCTGTGACCATTACACTATTCTCAAGTGTGTTTATTCTGCCTGAGTTGATTCTAAAATTCCTTTAGCTTCTCTACTGTTTTTATTTTTATTTTCACTTTCTCCCCTCTTCTCAAGCTTTCTTGGGATAATTTTAACTCTTTCTCTGTTTTTCTTATCTCTTCTTTGATTCTAATATCTTTTTCTTTGAGCTTCTTTATCAGAGGACACATTTATTTGTAATTTCCTTGAGGCTGTGAAAATTATTTATTTGAAACGGTGCCATTTTCTTGGGTAACTCTCTTACGTTGTCCATTCTTTGTGTGCCTTTTTCCTCTGGTATTTAAACAAAGAGTTTGTACTGATTCCTTTCCAATTTCTTTTTTGTGATTATCCCTTTTCACTGCAGTAAAATATACAAAAATATAAACTTACATTTTAATAATTTTTAACATACAATTTAGTGGCATTAAGTACATTCCTAGTGTTGTGCAGTCATCACCACTGTCTATTTCCAGAACTTTTCCATCATCCCAAATTAAAACTCTGTTCATTGAATAATAACTTCCCATTCTTCCTTTACCCCCAGTTGTTGGTAACCTCTATTCTACTTTCTGTCTTTAATTTGCCTATTGTCAGATAGTTCATATGAGTGGAACCATACAGTATTTTTCCTTTTGTGCCTGGCTTATTTCACTAACTTACTGTTCTCAGGGTTCATCCACATTGTAGCATATGTCAAAATTTCATTTCTTTTCATAGCTGAATAATATTCTTTTGTATGTGTAATACCACATTCTCTTTACTGTTTATCTGTGATAGACATTTGGGTTGTTAACACCTTTTGACTATTGTAAATAATGCTGCTATGAACATTGGTATATAAGTGTCTAAGTCCCATCTTTCAGCTTTTCAGATATATATATATATATATATATATATATATATATATATATATATATATTCATTCTTTGGAGTGAAATTGCTAGATCATATGGTAATTTAACTCTAAAGAAGCTAACAGTTTTCTAAGATAGTTGTAGCAATTTACATTCCCACTAGCAATGCACGAGGATTCCAATTTCTCCACATCCTTACCAACACTTGTTATTCTAGGGTTTTTTTTTTTAATTTTTATTTATTTATGATAGGGACACAGTGAGAGAGAGAGAGGCAGAGACACAGGCAGAGGGAGAAGCAGGCTCCATGCACCGGGAGCCTGACGTGGGACTTGATCCCAGCTCTCCAGGATCGCGCCCTGGGCCAAAGGCAGGCGCCAAACTGCTGCGCCACCCAGGGATCCCTCTAGGGTTTGTTTTTTTTTTTAAGATTTTATTTATTTATTCATGAGACACAGAGAGAGAGAGAGAGAGAGAGAGAGAGAGAGAGGCAGAGACACAGGCAGAGGGAGAAGCAGGCTCCATGCAGGGAGCCTGATGTGAAACTTGATCCCAGGTCTCCAGGATCACACCCTGGGCTGAAGGCAGTGCTAAACCTCTGAGCCACCGGGGCTGCCCTATTTTAGGTTTTTTTTTTTTTTTTTTTTAAATTAATAGCCATCCTAATGGGTGTGAAGTTATATCTCATTGTGGTTTTGACTTGCTACTTTTCATTTTTGAAGAAAGCAATTTTTACAGGCAGCTATTTTATGAAGAATTAAGTGGAGCGCTGTAAGAAGAATAGATGAGGCAGTCTGCTTCTGTATTTTGAGGTCATGTGAAGCCACAAATTTAAGTTATATTATAATATGAGGTTTCTCCTTCCTTTTTTACCACACTTTCACTCTGGCGACCTTCCTGGGCTAGTGTGCTGCTTAGTACTTAGGTACATCAACAAACATGAGTTATCTCCAGATCTCTCTCTCCAATCTGTTATGATACTGTGTTTCTATAGTTCCCTTTCAGCTCTCCTATGCCAAATATTCACTCTCCAATAAATAGATGTGTTAGAGTCATACTTTTTAATTATAATAAGCCTATGAAGAGCAGGACGATGTCTGCTGCATCTACTTCCAGTATAGCACCTTAAAAATTTGTCAAGTTTCTAATCTGTAGATGTATGTACATCTATGTAATTGCATAGCTGTATATCTCTTTCTTTATTTCTCAGTTCCCTATGGAGAGGTAGAAGAGAATCTTGACCAATAAATAAAGACTTTAATTCTAGTCTACACAGTCATACTTGACTTGGCCCGCTTTTACCTCTTTGACCTAGTACTCCCCTGCTCTCTGCCTCTCTCACTTCATTGCAACAATACTGGTATTGATATTCTTCTTTGAGCAGGGCTGGCATGCACCCACCCCTCAGCCTTGACCTTGGCTATTTTCTGGAGCAGTCTTAACCCACATATCTCCATGACCGGCTTCCCATATTCTTTAAATCTTTGCCAATGTCAACTCTTCAGTGAAAAGAAGTTAAGGAGCTCATTATTTTATAATAAACAGGTAGAGGTTAATTTAAAAATTAGAACATTAAAGTGAGAATAAACCACCACAATTACAGAGAATTTCTAATGGGACCAAATGGAGACAGATTCGGTGATGATGTGGAGGCAGAAATGTCACAGTTTGGCAGTAGACTAAGAACATAATAAATTTTCCTGAGAATGCCTTTATAGCAGCAAATAAGGAGATGCTGGCTTTGGCAATGAGAGGGAATTTGACAGTCAGATGGTTTCAGTCAAAAGATAAGAAAGTGTACCTTTGCCGCAATGTCCTAGCTAGCATATTACAGCTTTCTAGTAAAAAAAAAAAAAAAAAAAAGATTATAAAAAGGGTAAAGTCTCATTTCATCCTAACTCCCTTGCTAGAGCTGGTGGGATAATGTCTTTGCCCATGGGGGGAAAAAAAACGCATCACTCATTCTGTCTCTTTTTCAATAGATGCTATTTCTACTTCTCCTCTATTTACAAAATGTTTACGAAATGCATCTTAAATTTTCCTGTGCATACCCAAGACAGGTAAGTCATTAACTATTTCTGAAGTTTGGTGGTTTATTTTCAATTAATAAAAAGACCAACAAATTTATACTTTAGGTTTTAGGTATATGCGAACATGTGATTTTAGATACCTTCAATGGTCTTTGGAAAACATCCTCAGAATTGTTAGACATTTATATTAACAAACTACCAATGCCATGATGTCCAGGTTTATCTCTATGGTATTATACATGAAGAATTTGACATAAGAAAGTAAAAAATACATTTAAATATGTTTAAGAGATAATTCAGAAAATAGTTAAACAAACAGAAAAATAATTGAGTTGAAATTAGCAATGTGTCTTTAAAAATAGTTCCCTCTTCAAAGCTATTAGAGGAAAAAATCGAGAAGACTTGGTAACAGTATGTAAAAGGATAGCAAGTATTCTTTTAAAAAAGACAAGAAGATGACCTTTTGACAAGGCAAATCATAGTAAATGTCAGGGACAATACAATGTCACTAAAGAGTCGCAATTCAATAAAGCAGATTTGTTACTTCAAGAAAATAACAAAAGAGGAAAGGTATAAAGACATAGTACTTACACAGAATCATAGTAACAAAAACCCAACCTTAGAGTATCCTGAGCCTGGTATAAGTGTGATTGAAGAAAGCATTTGGACCTAATGCTTAAATTAGAAAGGTCAGTGTGAGCTTCTGGGTTAAAAAACAGATTGCTTTCCTAAAATATATCAAAAAAGTATGTTAATTTATATGTTTATTTTAGTTATACATTTACCTAAAAGCTGTGATTATTGTATACAAAGATCTCTTCATGTTTTAATTTCTGTAGCATGAAGAAAATAGTTATACTTTGTGAAAATATCATCATTTATGGACCTTTAGAAATAATATAAATTATGTAAAGGAAATGTAAAGGAAATGTAAAGGAAATGTAGTTTATAATTAGATGTGGATAAATCTCCATGATTCATCTGTTCTTGGGTATTCAAAATGAGGTTTATTGTGAATGCCATTTCTAGGCTTTAGCAATAATATAAATATGATTAATTGAAATATAGACATGTTCAGATAACATTTTAATCCAAAGCTTACTTTTAAATTAACTTTGACTTTCTCCATTCTTCAGGCTTCCATTTCTGTATGAGAGTAGATACTCATACTCTTCATACAAGAAAAGTAGATACTTTCCTTCTTTTTTTTTTTTTAAAGATTTTATTCATTTATTCATGAGACACACAGAGAGTGAGGCCGAGACATAGGCAGAGGGAGAAGCAGGCTCCCTATGGAGAGCCTGATGCAGGCCTGAATCCCAGGACCCCAGGATCATGCCCTGAGCTAAAGGCAGATGCTCAACCACTGAGCCACTCAGGCATCCAGAAAGTATCTACTTTTCATCATGCTTATTGAAATGTCAGAAAAAGTACTTTTCCTGCTTTGTGGTCTTGTCCACTTCACACATCAGTCATGCCGTTGGAGTCTGGATGTGACCTAATGCAGCCCACATACAAGTGCTTTTGTTCATTGTGAGGATAATGTGAGAAGCTTTGCTGATTATATGGGTTTCTCTCAGAACAGTTTCACATTTTTTTCTTCTGATATAAAGCACAGCAGTTCATCAGATGCTCTAAAATAAAAGATGTTCTAAAAAAAGAAGAGGTCAAGTGTATTTGGCAAATGCTCCTACTCAGGGAGTCACAGCAAATACTTCTTGTTAAAGGTTTTGAGATCTGCAGGAAAGGAATGCATTTAAAACAGGGCATTTCTCTATTTTGCTTGATTTTATTATACCCTCTTCCACATAATACCAATTAAAGTATTTATAACTAATGATATGAATCCTATGATGTTTGCCTTAAAGAATATATGCCAAAATCCCATAATGTTATATGATTCCATTTATATAGAGTGAAATTGTGTGTGTGTGTGTGTGTGTGTGTGTGTGTCTTTGTGTATAATATGAGCATATGAGGTAAACGTTAAGAAAGCAGGAAAATGGCAAACGCAAAATTGAGAATGATAGTTGCCTGGGACAGAGGGCAGGAGCATGGGATCAAAGAGGAAGTGGGACATAAAGGAAATTACATGTTCGTATGGCTGTGAAATGATCCCATAGGGATGGAAAATGATGGTGCAAGACAGAGTGAATATTGTCATAAGGGAAGCCCGTCAGTGGATGGGATCCAATAAGTGGAGGGTTGATCTAAGATCACAACATATCCAGTTCACTAAAAAAAAAAGGAGGTACTAGGACTTCTCTTTCATAAATAGCAAATGAAAACCTGTTATCAGGGCAAAAATTCGAACTGGGGTTATCTCTGAGAAGGTGTAAATTTTGTCTGTTTCTCTCATTTTTCAGTTCAGGGCTTCACACTAGATTCAGGCAGTATCTTGGTGCAGTTGATTGGGAGCCCCTATGAAGAAACTGCAACTTTCTAATAATTGATGGTGACTTTTGAGATTTGGGGATAATTGTTCCACAGTCTATGGTGATCTGGCTTCATGTTATCTCCTCCAAACAATTGTACATTCTATGGCAAAATGACTGTCTCTGATAGAATAGTGACAAAGATGATGATACTATTCAGTCCAGATTCACTCATGTCTGTATCTGTGCACTCTTGAGAGGCTGTCACTATACTTAGGCTATTTCTGCCATCATAAAGCAAATGAAAAATTCAGCAGTTACCTGCTCTGGACAGACAGTAGAGATCTTCAGGACTAACTCTGAACCGATCTGTGATATAAGCTCAGATAGAATTTTAATTAAAGAATATAAGCTACAGGGCACCTGGGTAGTTCAGTCAGTTAAGCATCTGCTTTCAGATCAGGTCATGATCTCAGGGTCCTGGGGTCAAACCCCACATCACATTGGGCTCCCTGCTCAGGGAAGAGCCTGCTTCTTTCTTTCTCTCTGTTCCTCCCCCCATTTGTGCTCTCTTTTTCTTTCTCTCAAATAAATAAAATCTCTTAAAAATTTTTAAGCTACAAAAACGTATTAAACACTTAAAACCCAGACTTTTTGGCAGCTATTGACATTGAGTAGTATAGAATGAAGTTTCTTTCACTTGGTTAGTGTTTTGCCATTTTATTTCACCTTCTTGTCCCATTCCTTTTAAATAGAATGTAAAAAGTAATGTAGAATGTAGAATATAGAAAGTAAAAGTTGAATGCTGAATGTTAGCAAATTGTACAGTTTTTAAGTAATGTTTAAGCAGCATTATTTTCACCTTGGAAATCTTGGCCTTAAAGAAGTCTCACATTTGTCCTTCAGTGTCTTCTCAGTTCTTCCTTAGAAAAATATATTCTGTTTCTGCCCCTTTGTTTTTGAGAGAAATGAATCCATGATTCTGTTCTGGGGGAAAAAAAAGTCTTATAGTAACGTTCTAAAAACATTGAGAAATAAAGTCCTGCCTTCAGAGTCCTGGACTTCAGGAAGGAGGAACAAGAAGAAAAAGGGAGGGAAGAAGGAGATTATCTCTTATTAACATTGTTAATGAATTTACGGGAAAACTAATAGTATTACAGAACAACTGCCATCATAAAGCAAATGAGAAATTCAGCAGTCTCCTAAAAAGTATTACAACTGTCATTTCCCTACGGCAGTATTTCTGTATTATGTTTGGTTTTATAGTTAAGTTCCTGTGTTTCTCTCTCCATTGTAAACAGCAACAAAAGGATCTCCTTAACAATTAGAGCTGGACATTTATTGTGTGATTTTCCATATCATATATCTTAAGTGCTTTATATAAGTTATCTTTTGTCTTGTACGTCCTCACATTCCACAATATGTAGCTAATGCCTGGCATATAGTAAGAATCCAATAAATATTTTTCCAGTTACCAGTAAACAAGAAATTAGATGTGCCAGAAACAATGCAGAGCTTTTGCATGATAAAAGGTTGCTACCTGATAATATGATCTAAAAAGGCTCTGACAAAACCCTATTACAGAACCCTGTCTTCATGGTTGACATACTAACAAAATTAGAATTGTTAACTTTCTAGAGACTCATGATCAAATTACGTTAAAGCAGTTGTTTCCTGAAAAAGTTAATGTACTAGCTGATAAACACCGTATCTCTTATTTACGTATCTGATCAATCTTAAGCTTTATAGTATAGTAATTAAGAGCATAGACTTCATGTGAAGCCACTGTAACTGACAGTAGTTGTGTGACCGTGGGGTAGCCATTTAACCTCTCTGGCCATCCTTTGCCTTATCTGTAAAATCGGGATTATATATGTACCATTGGATGATTTTATGCATGCAAATGCTTAGAATAGTGCCTGGCACATATTATGAGGTGTGTAAGTATTAGTTAACAAAGTAGCATATCCTAAAGTAGTGGGGTTCTCTGACTTTACCAGCATCAGAATTATCTAGGACTTGTTAAATTCCACTTTGCTGAGCCCCAACACTAAATTTCTATCTTTCTTTCTTTCTTTCTTTTTCTTTCTTTCTTTCTTTCTTTCTTTCTTTCTTTATTTCTTTCTTTTTTTTTTTTTGAGTTCAATTTGCCAACATATAGCATAACACCCAGTGCTCATCCCATCAAGTGCCCCCCCTCAGTGCCAGTCACCCAGTTACCCCACCCCCTCCCCCCCTCCCTTTCCAACACCCCTTGTTCCTTTCCCAGAGCTATGAGTCTCTCAATGTTCTGTCTCCCTCTCTGATATTTCCCCACTCATTTTCTCTCCTTTCCCCTTTATTCCCTTTCACTATTTTTTATATTCCCCAAATGAATGAGACCATATAATGTTTGTCCTTCTCCAATTGACTTATTTCACTCAGCATAATACCCTCCAGTTCCATCCACGTTGAAGCAAATGGTGGGTATTTGTCATTTCTAATGGCTGAGGAATATTCCATTGTATACATAAACCACGTCTTCTTTATCCATTCATCTTTCAATGGACACCAAGGCTCCTTCCACAGTTTGGCTATTTTGGACATTGCTGCTATAAACATTGGGGTGTAAGAGTCCCGGCGTTTCACTGCATCTGTATCTTTGGGGTAAATCCCCAGCAGTGCAATTGCTGGTCATAGGGCAGTTCTATTTTTAACTCTTTGAGGAACCTCCACACAGTTTTCCAGAGTGGCTGCACCAGTTCACATTCCCACCAACAGTGCTAGAGGGTTCCCTTTTCTCCGCATCCTCTCCAACATTTGTGGTTTCCTGCCTTGTTAATTTTCTCCATTCTCACTGGTGTGAGGTGGTATCTCACTGTGGTTTTGATTTGTATTTCCCTGATGGCCTGTGATGCAGAGCATTTTCTCATGTGCCTGTTGGCCATGACTATGTCTTCCTCTGTGAGATTTCTGTTCATGTCTTTTGCCCATTTCATGATTGGATTGTTTGTTTCTTTGCTATTGAGTTTAATAAGTTCTTTATATGTCTTGGATACTAGCCCTTTATCTGATAGGTCATTTGCAAATATCTTTTCCCATTCTGTAGGTTGTCTTTTAGTTTTGTTGACTGTTTCTTTTGCTGTGAAAAAGCTTATCTTGATGCCAATGCTAAATTTCTGATTGACTAAATGTAGGGTAGGGTCAGGAAATTTGCATTTCAATAAGTTCCAAAGAGATCCTGATGTTGCTGCCCTTAAAATGGAAAGACAAGAAAAGGAAAAGCATCTTTCTTTTGACACCTACTTAAAACTCCAATTCCAAAGAAAAACACTTTATTTAAATTAAGGAAGTCTCCGATATGCTCTATGAGTTCCCATGTAAAATAAACAAGTAAACTAAGTAACTAAAAATAAAATTTTAAAGAGGTAGTATCAAATCATGACTATTTAAAAATTCAGAAGGTAGATAACAAAAAAATATGGTCGTATTAGGATCAGATACAGGTGTCAGGGTCAGAATTAGCTACAAGTACCAAGGAACATAAGAACAGAAGCTTTTAAAATGTTGACTTCTCTTTCTCCCGTAAAAAGAAGTATGGAAGTGAATAGTCCAAAGCTAATTGTATTTCACAATTACAAGGATCCTGGGTTACCCATTCCCTCTATGCCTTCTAACCATTTTATCTTCATCCAAGGAAGCAGGTGGGAAGAAACTGTGAAGGGGGAGGGAATACTATACTTCACTTGCATTTAGTCTCATTTGTCAGAATTTCATTACATGGTCATTCTTAGCTTAAAAGAGGCTGGGAAATAGTTCTGTTTTGTTTTGTTTTTTATCTAGGGGACTAAGTGTGCAACTGAAAAACACTGGGAGAAGGGAATTTCTGCATATTGTGAGATCTCATCTCTGCCATGCATGTAATTGTTATTTTCTTCTAGTTGCTGCTTTGCAATTTCTGTATTTCTTTAGGGAGTATATATTATCAATATAAAAAGGAAATTTAAGGGATGTCTGGGTGGCTCAGTGATTGAGTGTCTGCCTTCAGCTCAGAGCCTGATCCCGGGGTTCCAGGATGAAGTCCCTCATCAGGGTCCCTGTAGGGACCCTGCTTCTTCCTCTGCCTATGTCTCTGCCTCTTTCTATCTGTCTCTCATGAATAAATAAATAAAATCTTTTTTAAAAAAGAAATTTAAAAAAAGTCCTGTCCCTGACTCTGCCTAGCCATGACTTTTGAAGAAAGAACTAAGATTACTGAGATACTGATTATGCAACTCACGATGCAGACTTCATTTGTGGAAAACTGCCGATCATTATTAATTGTAATCTTATATAGCTCCTCTTATTTCTTTCACTTGCTTGTAAAAAAAAAAAAAAGTAATTATGTAACAGACGTGATTCAGACAGGAAATAAAGTCCTTATTTAATCTATGGGGCTATTAGATAACTACTAAAAGAGGGACTCACCTAAGATGGATTTTCTTAAAAGGGGTTTTCTGGTGACAGTTCAACTCATTTTAGGGTGCACTAATTTCAAGGCTTAAAGACCTTTGGAAAGTTATTTTAAGCTATAGTGTAGGCACACTAAGTATAGGGTGCTAAAACTGGGGGGAAAGCTAAGGTTTTTACTCTAAGCTTCATTCCTTTTGTTATGAGGGTTTTTTTAAGAGCATATATTGCTACAGATTACTAATTTTGATATTTTACAAAATGCTTCACATTTCTTTGAAGTCAGAGATGTCTCAAATAGGAATAGTTGCTAGTTTGTTTAAGGAAGCTTCACATTTAAGAGCCCAAAAATTTTATCTGGACTAGGGCTAGGATCAATTTTTGGCAACTGTTGGTTGTCATCATATATGTTTAGCCTTTGCCTCTATTTCTGTTTATATTCTATTTTTCTAAGTTTTCCTCAATCACTAGGTAGATGGCAGTGATAAGGTCTCATGCTGTATGGAGTGATGGGAATTTTTAAGTACTGGGAAGACATCTTCTAGGAAGCTGTTTACAAACTGAATTCCTAGATATTGTAGGGCACTGAATAAGGTACAAAGTTTTTTAATGATCCTTTCTCTTCTTTTTATTGAAGTATAATTAGCATACAATGTTATATTAGTTTCAGGTATACAAAATACTGATTCAACAATTCTGTGCATTAGTCACTATTCATCATGATAAATATAGTTGCCATAATAATGTTATTACAATATTATTGACTATATTCCCAATGCTATATTTTTCATCTCCATACAAACAGAAGTTTGTACCTCTTAATTCCCTTTATCTATTCTATCCATCCATCAAACCACCTTCCCTCTGGCAACCACCGTTTGTCCTCTATATTTGAGTCTGTTTTTTGGTTTGTTAGTTTATTTCATTTGTGCTTTAGGTTCTACATGTAAGTGAAATCTTATTGGTCTTTCTCTGCCCTATTTCACCTAGTATAATGCTCTCTATCCATGTCTACCCATGTTGTCTCAAATGGCAAGATTTCTTTTTTTTTATATACTTGGAGTAATATTACGTTGTGTATGTATACTTCATCATAGCCATTCATCCATCCATGGGCACATAGATTGTTTCCATATCTTGGCTATTGTAAGTAATGGTGCAATAAAAATGGGGGGTGTGTGCACGTATATTTTTAATCAGTGTTTTCATCTCTTTGATGAATACGCAGAAGTGGAATTGCTAAATCATATGGTAATTCTATTATTAATTTTTTCAGGAACCTCAGTATTATTTTCCATAATGGCTATGCCAATTTTACATTTGTTTTTCCACCAACAGTGTATGTTCCATTGTCTCCACAACTTCTCCAATACGTGTTATTTCTTGTCTTTTTGATAATAGCCATTTGACAGATGTGATTTGATATCTCATTGTGCTTTTCATTTGCATTTCTCTGATGATTGGTGATGTTGAGAGTCTTTTCACATGCCTGTTGCCCACCTTCTCTGGAAATATGTCTATTCAGATCCTCTGCCCATTTTTTAGCAAGATTATTTTTTATTATTAAGTTGTATGAGTTCTTTATATACTTTGGTAATTAGCCTCTTATAGGATATATGATAAGCAAATATCCTTTCCCATTCAAAACGTTGCCTTTGTATTTTGTCAATGGTTTCCTTCACTGTGAAAAGGTATCTTAGTTTGCTGTAATCCCAGTCTTTTAGTTTTGGTTTTGTTGCAGTTGGCTTTAGAGTCAGATCCAAAAAAATATAGCCAACAGTGATGTCAAGGGGCTTATTACTACCTATGTTTTCTTCTAGGAGTTTTATGATTTTTGGTCTGATATTTAACTTTTTAACCCAGTTTGAGTTAATTTTTGTACATAGTATGAGATAGAGGTTCAGTTTCACTATTTTGCATGGAGCTGCCCAGCACCACTTATTGAAGAAACTATCCTTTCCCCATTGTATATTCTTGCCTCCTTTGTCATAATTAATTGACCACATATGCATAGATTTACTTCTGGGCTCTTTATTCTTTCCCATTGATCTGTGTGTCTATTTTTATTCCAGTATCATACTGTTTTGGTTATTATCGCCGTATAGTATAGTTTGAAATTAGACAGCATGATACCTCTAGCTTTGTTCTTCTCTCTCAGATTGCTATTCAGTCTTTTTTGAATCCAACAAATTTTTGAATTATTTATTCTAGTTGTATTAAAACGCCATTGGGATTTTTATAGAGATTGCGTTGAATCTGTAGATTGCTTTGTGTAGTATGAACATTTTCACAGTAGTAATTCTCTAGTCCATGAGCACAGAGTTTATTTGTGACTTCAATTTATTTTATCAGTGTCATAGTTTTCTGTGTACAAGTCTCTCACCTCCTTGGTTAAATTTATTTTTAGGTGTTTTATTCTTTTCGATGCTATTGTAAATGATATTGTTTTCTTAGTTTCTCTTTATGATAGTTCATTATTAGCATATAGAAACACAATCAATTTCTGTATTTTGATTTTGTATCCTGCAACTTTACTTTACTAATTTATTGTTTTTGATAGATTTCAGTGGAGTCTTTAGGGCTTTCTCTATGTAAATCATGTCATCTGTGAATTATGACAGTTTTATTTTTTCCTTTCCTTAGATAACTTTTATTTCTTTTTCTTACCTAATTGCTCTGGCTAGGGTTTCCAATATTGTGTTGAATAAAAGTGGTGAGAGTGAGCATCCTTGCCTTGTTCCTAACCTTAGAGTTTCAACTTTTCATCATTGAGTTTAATATTAGCTTTGGGTTTGTCGTATATGGCCTTTATTATGTTGAGGTGTGTTTCTTCTATCCTCACTTTCTTGAGATTTTTTATCATGAATGGATGTTGGATTTTGTCAGATGCTTTTTATGCATCCATTGAGATGATCTTATGATTTTTATTCTCATTTTGTTAATGTAGTATATCACATTGAAATGCTGATGTTGAACCATCCTGACTTCATCTGTGGAATAAATCCCCCTTGATCATGGTGTGTGATCCTTTTAATGTACTTTTAAATTACATTTGCTAATATTTTGTTGAAGATTTTTGCATCTATGTTCATCAAGGATGTTGGCTTATAATTTTCTTTTTTGGTGGTGTCCTTGTCTGGTTTTGGTATCAGGGTAATGCTGGCCTCATAAAATGAGTTTAAGAGCATTACCTCCTCTTCATTTTTTTTTTTAGATTTTTTTATTGTTTTATTTTAATTTTTTTTGAGAGAGTGAGAGAGAGAGAGAGAGAGAGAATGAGTGGGGTGAGAGGCAGAGGGAGAAGCAGACTCCCTCTTCCTGCTGAGCAGGAAGCCCAATGCAGGGCTCAATCCTAGACCCCAAGATCATGACCCAAGCCAAAGGCAGCCACTTAACTGACTCAGCCACAATGATGCCCTCCTCCTCTTCAATTTTATGGAAAGTTTGAGATTAGTTATTCTTTGAATGTTTAGTAGAATTTACCAGTGATGCCATCTGGGCCTAAACTTTTTTTGAGGAGAGGTTTTTGATTACTGATCCAGTCTCCTACTAATCAGGCAATTCAGATTTTCTGTTTCTTCAAGATTCAGTCTTAGAAGGTGATATTTTTCTAGGACTTTATTTATTTCTTGTAGGTTTTCCAGCTTTTGGTGTATAACTATTCCTAGTAGTCTCATGAGCTTTTGATTTTTGTCATACCAATTATAATTTCTTTTATTATTAATTCTATTCATTTGTGTCTCCTCTCTTTTTGCTTGATGAGCCTAGCTAAATGCTAAATAAACTTTTGTCAATTTTGTTTATCTTTTCGAAGAACTAGCTCTCAGTTTCATTGATCGTTCTCTTTTTTTTTCTTTTTCTTTTTTTAAATTTTAGTTTCTATTTCATATTTATTTCCAATTTGATCTTTATTATGTCCTTTCTTCTACTAATTTCAGGCTGTGTTTGCTCTTCTTTTTCCATTTCCTTTAAGTATAAAGTTAAATTATTTATTTGAGATTTTTTGTGTGTGTGTTCCTTGAAATAGACCTGTATTGCTATGTATATTCCTCTTGGAACTGCTTTTGCAGCATCTCGTAGATTCTGGGTTGTTGTATTTCCATTTTTATTTGTCTCAGGGTAATTTTCACTTCCCTTTTGATATCTTCATTGACCATTGGTTGGTTAGTAATGTGTCAATCTTGTGATTTTTCTAGTTTTCTTTTTCTTGTAATTGATTGCTAGTTTGATGTCATGTGGTCAGAAAAGATGCTTGATATGATTTCAATCTTATTAAATTTATTGAAACTTGTTTTGGGGCTTAAAATATGATCTATCCTGGAGTACATTTCATGTGTATTTGAGAAGAATGTCTTTTCTGCTGCCCAGTGGATGGAATGTTTTATATATCTATTAAGTCCATGTGGTATAATGTGTCATTTAAGGCTAATTTTTCCTTATTGATTTTCTATCTGGATGGTCTGTCCACCAGTGTAAATGGAATATGAAAATCTCCTACTACTATTATATTACTGTCAATTTCTTTCTTTAGGTATGTTAATATTTCCTTTATATGTTTAGGTGCTCCTATGTTAGGTGTATATATTTAAAAATGTTATATCCTCTTATTGTATTGACCCACCCCCCCTCCTTTATCACTACGCCATGCTCTTCTTTCTCTTTCATTATAGTGTCTTTGTTTTATTTATTTTAAAAGATTTTATTTATTTATTCATGAGAGACACATGAGAGACACATTTATTCATGAGAGAGAGGCAGAGACAAAGGCAGAGGGAGAAGCAGGCTCCCTGCAGGGAGCCTGATGAGAGACTTGATCCCAGGACCCCAGGATCACAACCTGAACCAAAGGGAGACACTCAACCACTGAGCCACCCAGGTGCCCCACAGTGTCTTTGTTTTAAAGTCTATTTTATCTGATAAAAATATAGCTATACCAGGTTTCTTTTATTTCCATTTGCTTGGAAAATCTTTTCCCATCTCTTTATACAGTCTATGAGTGTCCTTAAATTTGAGGTGAGTCTCTTATAAGCAACATATAGATGAGTCATATTTTTTTATTCCATTAAGTTACTGTATGTCTTTTGGTTGAATTTAGTCCACTTAAAGTAATAATTGATAATATAAATACTTATTGCCATTCTGTTGTTTTTGGCTATGTTTTGTAGTCTCTTTGTTCCTTTTTTCTTCTCTTGCTCTCTTGTGGTTTGGTAAATTTCTTTAGTATTATGTTTAGATTCTTTTCCCATTATCTTTTGTGTATCTACTATAGGTTTTTGCTTTGTGGTTACCATGATCTTTACATAGAACAGTTTATATACATACAAGCGTATTTTAACTTTATAGCAACTGAAATTTTAAGACATTCTAAAGTCTCTACATTTTTATCCTCCCACACTTTTGTTTTTTATGTCATGTTTTATCTTTTATTTTATTTTATTTTATTTTATTATTTTTTTTTTAATTTTTATTTATTTATGATAGGCACACAGTGAGAGAGAGAGAAGCAGAGACACAGGCAGAGGGAGAAGCAGGCTCCATGCACCGGGAGCCTGACGCGGGACTCGATCCCGGGTCTCCAGGATCGCGCCCCGGGCCAAAGGCAGGCGCCAAACCGCTGCGCCACCCAGGGATCCCATGTTTTATCTTTTAAAACTTTGTGTATCCCTTAACTAATTATTGTAGCTAATTTTACTACTCTTGTCTTTTAACCTTCACACTAGCTTTAAAAGTGGTTCATCCACTACCCATATATACATATATTCACCTTTACCAGTGAGTTTCTGACTTTCATATGTTTTCTTTTTGTTAGTGCCTTTTCCTTTCAGCTTAAAGAAACCCTTTAACATCTCATATAAGGCTAGTATAGTAGTGATTAACTTTTTTATCTTAGTTGCCTAGAAAATTTTTAATTTCTCTTTCATTTCTGAATCATAAGCCTGGCCAGGTAGGGTATTCTTGGTTGGCGGGTCTTTCCTTTCAGCACTTTGAATATATCATGCCACTTTCTTCTGGCCTACCAAATTTCTGGTGAGAAATCTCATGGTCTTATGGGGTTTTCCTTGTATATTACATGTTTTTTCTCTTCTATGGCTTTTGAGATTCTCTTTAGCATGTGACATTTTAATTATAATGTGTCTTGGTGTGGATCTCTTTGGGTTCATCTTATTTAGAAATCTCTGCTTCCTAGACCTGCATGTCTATTTCCTTTCGAGGTTAGTTCAGTCTTTCAAGTAAGTTTCCTGACCCTCTTTTCTCTCTTTTCTCATTCTCAGACTCCTTTAATAATGCAAATGTTATTCTGCTTGATGTCGTACATTAGGTCTCTTACACTGTCTTTACTTTTTTTTTTTTTTCATTCTTTTTGTTGCTGTCTTTGGGTGAGTTCCACTGTCCTATCTTAGAGGCCTCTGATTTGTTCTACTACTTCAACCAGCCCACCATTGAACCCTTTTAGTGTATTTTTTGGTGCAGTAGTTGCATTCTTCAGCTCTGTGACTTCTCTTTATTACTTTCCTATATTTTCCATCTCGTTGTTGAAGTTCTTACTGTGTTTGTCCTAAATTTGATGAACATCGTTAGGACCATTACTTTGAACTCCATCAGGCAGATTAGTCCATTTCATTAAGTCTTTTGCCTTATTGTTTCCCTTGGAACATATTCCTGTTTCCTTATTTTGCTTGTGTCTCTATTTCTTTCTATGTATTAGGTGAAATAGCTACCTCTCCCATTCTTGAAGGTGTATTCTCATGTAGAAGGTAACCTTATTGTTCCACCCTATCCTAGCTCTCAGTTGTCTCTTAGACCTTTGTGATTGTCTAAGTGGCCTGATTTATTCTTATTAGATTCCAGTTGTTTCAGGAATGGCAGGATCTGTTCATGTTCCAAAGGGAGTGATCTCATCAGCAACTAGATTCAGGCTACATGGAAGCCAGATCCACATATAGCAGCTTTTAAAGTATATAAATATATATACATAGTCCCATGGGACCACAATCCTGGACGCTGTTGACTTCTAGACCAGGATATCTGAAGGTGTCCCCTAGGCAACAGTTGCAAGAATTGGGGCTTTAGGCAATGTATAAACTTTTCTGGAAGGTAACAGCAAGCTTTGCAAGGCCAAGGGAGGATGCACACATGATGTCTCCCTGCCTGTGTTCCCTGTGAACACCTCTGTAAACTTTGGATGTGTACTAAACCTAAAACCTGTCCCTCGGTTGAAACTCCAGGACAATTAAATTGGCTTCTTTCATGTGTGTTTCAGTCTGCTCTCTGTGTAGTGCCCTGGGTATAATACCCTGCCCAGAACTATCTTTTCTGATTTGTTACTGTCTTGTGGGGCCTAGGGGCACAAGCCCCTCTGGTCACCAAAACCAGACAATCAAGAGGCATCGCTTTTATGGACTGTGCTTTAGCAAGGCTGTAGGAGAGTATTGGGGACAGGGCACACCTATAGCCTTAGTAAGCCCTCATGTGAGCTCTGGGGCAGGGCATACCCTAGCAAGATTGTATCTGGGTATGCCCACCTGCACTAGCAAGGCAGAGACAGAGTACAAAAAAATGAGACTTTCTAGTTGCCTCTGTCCCTAAGGAATATCCCAGTAAATCTCTGCCCCTCTGGCATTTGCTTTAAGATTAGCAGCTAAATGACCATCCCCTATAATCTAGTCATCTATCAAATTGCCATGTTTACACTGCTTCCTGGGACAAGTGAGTATGCACATGAATCCCTCAAAAGTAAAATCTCAGCTCTCCACAACTCCCTAGATACCCTGGATGTAAGCCCCATTGGTTTCCAAAAAGCCAGACATTTTTGGAAACGTCCCCTCTCTCTCTGGTGCAGGTCCCCAGTACTTTTTCATCAGGAATCATTCCATAAGTTTTTGTAGTTTTGGTGTGTCCCTGGAAGGAGGTGAGTTCAGGATCTTCCTATGCCACCATCTTGGACCTTCCCCTTGCTGTGGCAATTTTGGAGGACATGTTTTCTACATGGGGGAGCTGCAAGATGAAGGAGGATTGCCTAAAACACATTGGATTTTGTATGAGTGAAATATATGCTTTGTTTAAATAACCGGGATACCCAAGCCATTTGTTCCTAAAGCTTAGCCTTGTTGAACATTGACTAATAACTGTCTCCAAAAAAATATACATTTCTCAAAATTGTTGAGATAAATTATCATGTATGGCTCAGAAACCTGGTTTCTCCCTGTCCCTAAATAACTCAAATTTATTCTCAAATTTTTAAATATAATTTTAATGTATTATTATAAAAATGTTTATTTTTAGAAAAGTTAGGGATTGAGGTATAAAGCTAACAAAAATTACCCATAATTCTACTACAGAGATAACTTATTGAGAGTCACTGTACTGCTTAGTTGAAAGAGCATGCAACTCTTCATCTTATGGTTGTGAGTTTGAGCACCATGTTGAGTATAGAGATTACTTAAAAATAAAATCTTAAAACCAAGGCAACTTTTGATAACCCCTGCGTGGACATTCATGTGGTCACTGTGGTTTCCTATACTTGTCATTGCAACTAGTGCTATGAAGAACATTCTTGAACCAAAAACACTACTTAAACAGAAAAGACTATGATGAATTTCCTCTATAAAACACTATCTGTTGCTTACAGACTTTCCTCCACCACCTCTAGCTTGTTCAGTGACACTTTTCTTTTTTTTTAATTCTGTCACATACTGTTTAGGAGATACAACTGTCAAAGTACACTGCTCATGGTCTACTGTGAATGTGTTGTAGTGAAAGAATTAATATTCTTAGTCTACTTGTTTTCAACCCTTAGTATTAGATAAAACACTGCCTGGAAAAGAAAAATATTGAACTTAAGCTCTTTTCTTATGCTTTAATCCAAAACATTACAGTCTTTTTGACTATGCTTTATCTTCCAATGGCCAACTCTCTTCAAACATGCAGTGGGAAGACTATCCATACACGGAAAGATACTAGAGCAAAAGCCAAGAAAGACATTTCATATGAAAGAGTAAAAATGAAAATATTCATCATACTGAGCTTTTACTGGTCTTGTATCAAATGATAGGAAATCCTCTTATCCAATCAATGAGAAATGAGCTCTTTCTACTTTGATAGTAATGGTATTTATTATCCAGTATAGTAAATTTGTGTTTAAAAGATTTATTTCCTTAAATTATCCTTTCTGTTTTATTTTTTTTAATATTTGAAATTTACTTATTGGATTTGAGTAAAAATTAGCATTCACAAAGAGTGAAATCACTATGACTACAAAAATCTTTATGTACAGAATTGCAACTTAAAAGAACATCATACTTCTTAGTAGATTTTAAAAATTTTATTGACATTTAGCCGTTTCACAAAAAGAGAAGTTTGGGATGTGTTTATTGTTGAATCATGGATACCTTTGTTCAAGGAGCACTGAAGAGCTACACTTGAGAGGTCCCCTCGTATGGGGCCTAATAAATTACGGTAAAAGTCCTGTGCTCTGCTTTTGTCTTCCCTGGTCTGACTTCAGCATTACTCACTCAATTCCTCTCCCTTTTATATAACCCAGCACCATTCTATTCTAGCCAAGTTTATCTCTGCACCACTCAGATAAGCCCCATGCTGCTCTTTGTAAATGTCACTCTTAGAAGAGGATAGTCTTAGGGTTTTTTCTGAAATAATTCTTTTTTAAAAGTGTTTACAGATGGAATTCACTCTGAAGGATAGTTTGGGGTGGGAGCTTTTTTTAAATTTTTATTTATTTATTTATTTTTAAATAAATTAATTTTTATTGGTGTTCAATTTACCAACATACAGAAAAACAACCAGTGCTCATCCCGTCAAGTGTCCCCCTCAGTGCCTGTCACCCATTCCCCCCCACCCTCCGCCCTCCTCCCCTTCCACCACCCCTAGTTCGTTTCCCAGAGTTAGGAGTCTTTATGTTCTGTCTCCCTTCCTGATATTTCCCACACATTTCTTCTCCCTACCCTTATATTCCCTTTCACTATTATTTATATTCCCCAAATGAATGAGAACATACACTGTCCTTCTCCGATTGACTTACTGCACTCAGCATAATACCCTCCAGTTCCATCCATGTTGAAGCAAATGGTGGGTATTTGTCATTTCTAATGGCTGAGTAATATTCCATTGTATACATAGACCACATCTTTTTTATCCATTCATCTTTCGATGGACACCGAGGCTCCTTCCACAGTTTGGCTATTGTGGACATTGCTGCTAGAAACATCGGGGTGCAGGTGACCCAGCGTTTCATTGCATCTGAATCTTTGGGGTAAATCCCCAACAGTGCAATTGCTGGGTCGTAGGGCAGGTCTATTTTTAACTCTTTGAGGTACCTCCACACAGTTTTCCAGAGTGGCTGCACCAGTTCACATTCCCACCAACAGTGTAAGAGGGTTCCCTTTTCTCCGCATCCTCTCCAACATTTGTGGTTTCCTGCCTTGTTAATTTTCCCCATTCTCACTGGTGTGAGGTGGTATCTCATTGTGGTTTTGATTTGTATTTCCCTGATGGCAAGTGATGCAGAACATTTTCTCATGTGCATGTTGGCCATGTCTATGTCTTCCTCTGTGAGATTTCTCTTCATGTCTTTTGCCCATTTCATGATTGGATTGTTTGTTTCTTTGGTGTTGAGTTTAATAAGTTCTTTATAGATTTTGGAAACTAGCCCTTTATCTGATATGTCATTTGCAAATATCTTCTCCCATTCTGTAGGTTGTCTTTGAGTTTTGTTGACTGTATCCTTTGCTGTGCAAAAGCTTCTTATCTTGATGAAGTCCCAATAGTTCATTTTTGCTTTTGTTTCTTTTGCCTTTGTGGATGTATCTTGCAAGAAATTACTGTGGCCAAGGCTTTTTTTCTTTTTTTTTTTTTTAAACCTTCCAGGAGAGCATATGAAGACAGAGCAGGCAGCCCATTATTGACTCAGAAAACTCTGGACTTGTTAGGTGGATAAACACAGAGTGAAAGAATAGGTTTGAATTAGATGCTCCTGTAGTATCTGATGCAAGCAGATAGCTTTCTTAGTGACCTCATCTGTCACAGATTTTAATGTCTGTATTGGAAAATTATTCAGTGTTACCCATTTAGACTAGAGAATTAAACATCTATAATATAACTTATAATTGGAATATCAAAGCCGTAAAGATGTATATTTTGTAATAGTTTGGCCAGATTTAGACTATTTAGTCAGAATTTATAATACAGATGATCTCTGAGAGCTTCTTTATTTATGAAAAAGTTTATGAGATGATTTTGTACTTATTTGTGTATTGTGTTAAAGGTTTACCTTGGAAGTTCATAAAGGGGTGCCTATGGTAGTCTAAATCATTCTAAATGACTGCCTTTAATTTTTAAATCATTTTTAAAATGTTACACAAAAACAAATGTTATTTAACATCTAGAATGGTTTAGAGTTAAAACAGATTTATCCATAATAAAGTCACAAAAATTTTGCACACTAGAAAGGAAGGTTGACTTCTACATCGTGGGTCCTCAGTTACCTGGATACTAATTTGAAGGAAAGAGAAGGGAGAAAGAAACCAAGAATAAAATCTTGTAGAGTAGGAAGAGGAATCTTTGGTATGTGTAGTGATATTGCTTAATAATACCTATTTTGTACAGCATACACCAATACATAGAACTCACTTATCTCTTTTACAAATTAGTTTTAATTCAAATACTTGTTCATTAATATATCAATAGATTTTAACTTTTTGTATTTTTTCTAATAATATATTATTATGCTTCATTTAGAAATTTATTAAATGTAAAGCTGTATGAAAAAAAGTAAAGATCACCCACATCCAATTACTCAGAGATAACTGTTATAGTATAATCATGCATTTTGGTCAATACTACTTTTATCTAAGTGGAAAAATTGAAATTCTACTTTAGATACTGTTTTGTCTCTTTTTAATTTTATTTACCTATATCATTAAGTTTTCACCAATATTATCATTTATAATAGTCGCATAATAGTTCAGTATGTGGATGTACTATAGTACCAAAATTTATTTAGTTCTTCCTGAACCTTTAGTTTCTCTTTCTTTTTCTTTTCTTTTTCTTTTTCTAGTGTTTGATGCTATTTTAAACCAGTCCACAGTAAATTTCTTTGTGACTACTTATATAAATCTTCAGGTGTTTCTGTAAAGTGCATCACTCTGAGTGGGTTAATGAATGTGAACTCGGGGCACCTGGGTGACACAGTGGTTGAGCCTCTGGGATAGAGTGCTGCATCAGGCTTCCCACAGGGAGCCTGCTTCTCCCTCTGCCTATGTCTCTGCCTCTCTCTTTCTGTCTCTGTGAATAAATACATAATTTAAAAAAAAGAGTATGAACTCATTTATGTTTAAAAATGTAAATATCTTAAAACTAATGTAGTGTTCTTAAGGCTCCTCAACATTGATACCACACCACCACCATGTTGTTGGGGGAGAGGGAGTACTCCTGTGCATTGTGGAATGGTTAGCCATATCCCCCCACAACCTCCTTGATGCCAGTAACATCTCAGCCTGAGTTGTGACAAACCAAAACGTCTCCAGACGTTGCCAAGTGTCCTTTAGGAGGCAAATTCACTCCTAGTTGAGAGCCCTGACTTAAAGATAATGCAGCACTTTATGGTATTATTAATATTCCTTAATTACATATTATCTCCCTCATGGCCACTTAATATTCTTCTGATCATTAGGCTTCAGCTTTTGTGTTCTGCTATGATTTTAGAATAATGAGGTAAAACTTTGAGAGGCCTTGGCTGTCCTATGTCCATATATACCCCAGTTACTCCTGAACATCAACCAAATAAAGGCACCCTTTGGAATGCCACTGTCTTGGACTATGAAAAATGGAGAGATGCTTTACAGATATGACCACAGTTCTCTTTACAACTTTGCAGTTGGTGTTTAACTACACATGGCGGCTAGATTTTATTCAAAACAAATTAAGCAGACTTGACTTTCTTCTACTTATAAGCAGGTAAGTTTAACAAGGTTAAAAGTAAAGGACTCTGGGGAATCTTCAAGTTAGTGGAAATCATTTGTGCTTTTCCAATTAGTGGGAAAGAGTGCTTGGAAAAATCAGAGGCATTTGAGAAGGAAGAAGAGAATTTTAACAGTGGAAATAGCTATCCTCATTGTTGTTTTGGGATAGATAAAGATTATCTTCCAAAAGGGAAGCTGGTGTATACCTCAGAACAATTATTAACCCATGTTCAACAGTTACTGTCCTAAAGTAATGATCTGGGGGAGAAGCCATAAGAGAACAGAGTTGTCCTCATGGAGCTTACAGTATTGGGGAAAATTGTACATAACCATTTTTACAGTTGAATAACTTTACTATCAGTGAAAAACAGTTACTTCATCGATTGGCAGTGTTTCATCAGTTGCCAAATGGGCTGTGCAGACAGTAACAGCAGGAGTTTAGACGACAGAATTCTGCAGACTGGAGAGGTCAGAAATGGGTTGGAAAAGCTAGTATCTGAGTTTGGAAAGGAAATAGGCAGAGGAGGTAAAGAGAATCTCAGTAAAGGAGGTTGGCATGTGTTAAGAGACTGATATAAGAGAGCTCAAAGCATATTTGGTGTGTAGAACTGGGAAGAAAAAAAAAAGGAGAGAGAGAAAAAAGCCAGAAGGAGAGGCTGAAGCCAGATCCTTGAGGGCTTGATTTTCAGGCTGAGGAATTTTGATTAAATAATGGAAGTTAATGTTTCCCACACTGGTTCTGGGAAACAGTAATCCCAGCAGATGCCTTTTGAATAAAGTGTTCTATAGTTAAATAAACTTGGAAAGTGTTGCATGCTAAGTGTGTATGCCCTCCTGGTGACTTAAGATGCATATTGGTATTTAAAGGCTATGATTAGCTTCATTTAAGCCAGCATTTACAAGCGCATTTGATCACAAGGTACATATGGGGGGGGGGTGGGTTATGAGGAATAAGAACATAAAGTACCTATCAACAGTGAAACAACCTAGAATTTGCAATTGGATAGTAGGGAGGCTTTGACCATGTTTTTGAAACAGGAGGTGGTATTATCAAGAGATATTTTAGTCAGCATCAGCTTGTAGACAGATTAGAAAAAAATATACATAAAATATTTGAAAGGACCCTTATGGAGAAAGGTTCTGTTCCAGGTTTTCATTGATTTGGTTTTTCATTCCTTTATGCCTCCAGAGATGTTTATTAAGCAAATACTATATGTTGGGTGCTAAGCAAGGTAAATAAAATGGTGAAGAAAGGAGAAATGGTCTTTCCCATCATGGAGTTTAGAATCTATAGAAAGAAGATAAATGTTGATTTAAATTTTTATAGATACTGTTAAAAATGAAGAAAGAGGGACACCTGGCTGGCTCAGCAGTTAAGTATCTGCATTTGGCTCAGGGTGTGATCCTGGAGTCCTGGGATCAAGTCCCAAATCAGGCTTCCTACATGGAGCCTGCTTCTCCCTCTGCCTATGTCTCTGCCTCTCTCTTTCTCTTTCTCTCTCTCTCTCTGTCTCTCCGTCTCTCATGAATAAATAAATAAAGTCTTTTTTTTAAAAAAAAATGAAGAAAGAACAGAAGGATGACCCTTCTAACTTTCTTGTTGAACAATAATGCTGAAAGAGACCATTTCACTTCCCCTAAATATGTCACTAAATCTTGTTAAAATAATTTAACATCGATGGTTTCAGGGTTTAAGTGTAGCTTTATTTAATCTTGAACCAGCTTAACATTTTGAAAATAACATTTTAAAATATCAATTTGGAGAACAGAAGGAAATATAAGAAGAGAGAGAGGAGTTTTTATTTGTAATATTTTTACTTTTGTTTGACATATATGAGAAAAGTGCTCATATGTACAACTTAATGTACAACTTAATTAATTTCACAAACTGAACTAAACTATGTAACTAAAACAAAACATAATGTTATCAGCCCCTGGAAACACCCCTCATTTTCCTTCCAATTTCGACCTTCTCTGCCCATCAGAGTAACCCCTATCTCTAATTGTTTCATCACAGATTGTATTTTGTGTGTGTGTGTGTGTGTGTGTGTGTGTGTATAAATGCAGAAATATGGTCATCCATTACATAGAGTTTTAAAGGAAGACAAGAAGGCATATTTAGTTCTAAATATTCTATAATTCAGTGGTTCTCCAAATTGGTCACACATTAGAAGCTTTTAAAAGTTGCTCACATCCAAATCCTACCCAAATAGATACTTAATATAGTTGATAAACGGTGAGACCTGGGCAACTGCATTTTAAAAGCTCTCCAGATAATTCTCAGGTTGAAACACACTACCGTAATGTGTTGAAAGTAAATCTGTAGATGTTTACATAATATTGGAGTCAGCTTTATGCCCAACTGTCTGACTAATATTTGTAAACCTAGTCTTTCTGTATCTAGATTTTAGGTTGGCAGAAAAAGTAGATATTATACATGACTAATAACCCTCCCACGATCTGTCACCTGGGCAGCAAACCATTTTTTTAAATTCAGTATTCTGTGGGAGGTAAATACAGTTGCCTTGTTTTAGAGCAGCCTCTGCTTATAAGACATTGGAATGTTATCACATACTGGATTGCAGAACTGTCAAATTTGTGTCAAAAGGCATTACCTGCCAGAACCTGAGACTGAAGAGCAGTGAATCATTTGCTTGAGAGCTTTAGGAACCCCTTAAGCCTGCAGGGGTTAGGGATGGCCCTGAGGACTGGGTATAGTTTTCTTCTCAGGGCCCAAGGAAGCCTTCAGGGTAACTAAGGTATTTCGGACTTAGAAGGATACAGAGTTGAGCTCTCAGGAATCAAGAAAAGTGGGAAATATAGAAGCATCTGAATTCTATGAAATGATTTTCATTTAGCTTGAGGATTGATTTAGTAGCAGGCTAATAAAAGTGGATACATTTCATTTATTTTTCATCTTCTCTCAGAAGTTTTCTCATGTTAGTAAATTTTTGAAAGACTTTTATTTTGCATGTGATAAATTGTAATTTCAAGAGTCTGGAAGAGGTTCATTAGGATTAGCTGAAGGACAATTTACCTTCCCTGAAATACAATGGAGTCTGTGGTTCCATACTTAGAGGCTCCATTTTGCAAAGTCTCCTAAAGAATGCTTCTCCCCACTGTTCAGAAGAGCTTGCGCTGTGCCACTCTGGGATGCCTTCATACTATCTATGGTGATATGTTGAATCTCAGCCATTCAAGAGCCTGAGATGTTCCTTCCTGTTCTCTGAAGAACATGTGTTTGTTTCTTGCCTTTTTGTATTTCCTATGGTCTGAATTATGCTTGCGTTTTGAAGATATAGCAGTTAATAAGAGATAAGAGCCTTGCTCTCAGGGAGCATATAGTCTAGTAGAAGATAAAGATAAAATTAGCTAATAAATAAGAATTTCAGATAATGATGAATGGTATGGAAAATCCAAAACAGAAGAGGCAGCATTTGAAGACCACTCTGAGTAGGTGGCTTGTGAGGTGAGATGCAGATGAAGAGAAGGAGCATTTTAGTGAACCCCTGGAGCAATAGCATTCCAGGCAAGAACAGCAAGTAGAAAAGGCTTGAGGCTGACATAGGCTTTGACAGGCTTGAGAATCAAAATCAAGAAGCCCAGAGTGCCTGGAGCACAGTGAGCAAGAGGGAAAGCTCAACGAGGTAGGCAAGGGTGTTATAGAGGGCGTTGGTACTAGAAGGAGTTTGGATTTTATTCTGAGTTCAGTGTCCAACAGGTTGATTGCCTTCAATTTATTTTTATTTTAGCATACAATTAACCAGATTTTTAAAAAGCAGAATGAATCCATTTTCTTTCTCAGAAGATGAAACATGTATGAATTTTCTTCCAGCTTCATATTAAAATCTGGAGGATTAGTACCATAATCTCAAAGGAAGATATGAGGGAGATGTATGTTTACATTCTTGCCCTTTACCCTATTAATGATTCAACTTGTGGTCTGTGGTAATTGTTAATTGAATTTGGCTTGCTGAGAGCTACAGATTTCTTTAAAAACCTGTATTTTATAAAATTACATTTTCTATGTAGTGAAGGTAAATATGGAAGGAAACACCAGTGTGAGACCTTCATCAGATTTTAGAATGATATTTGCTTTTAATTTGATGGCGTATTTTTTTCTTTTTCAAAACACCTGGGGATCACTCCATGCCTTTTAGCAGAAAAAAGGAAGAAATGAAAGCATAGATTGAATTCCTATCACTTTTAAATCCTGAAAGAAAGTCAGACAGGACCCTTATTAAGTTAGTCTAGAATGCGACAAATATAACCTTCACACAGTGATTTATTTAAATGACCAACCTTAACTAAAATGATCAAGTTTTTATTTATTTGTTTGGAATTAAAGCATAAATAAATGCTGATGGATTTTCTTTGGATGTTTCCTTTGCTGACACATAGAACTGGTTGGGTGGATGCATGCATTTAAATCTTAGAGAGATGTACACAGGATGAAGTGACTCGTAGATGAACAGGGCTTACAATTGCAAAGTTATTACACATGGCAGCTTATTGGCATATAAATTAAACTGCTGCAAGGTAGAAGAATGGAGGAAAAAAATTAGGTTGCTGTGTGAGATCAAATTAATTCAGGAATCATTTGGACATTTTATTCCTCTGAAAATAGTTTGCTTAGAGGTCTCCAGCTGTGTTTGGCATCAGGCCATATTCATACTGAAGGAAAACGTGCTTTAAGACTTGAAGTTATACAGCACACAGTGGTTTCAGTCTGTTATGCTCATAAATAGATAGATGCTTTATGGAAATAATTCCTGGTAGGAGGTGAAAGCTAGAAAGGGCAGAGAAAAGAGTGGGACACAGACCTGCTTTGGACAAACAGGGCAGGAGAAATCCCACAGGCCATGGCTCAGAACAGAGACAGGGCTACTTAAGGAGAAGAGAAGGATAATTAGCACCAGCGTAGGGATTACTCATTGGAAAGCTGAGTTGCATATCCCCACTAGAGGGGCGCAGCACCCTTCTCCTCTCTCCTCTCCTGGATCTCACCCTCAATGCCACTTCTTCAGAGGGGTCTTTCCTAACCATCTTACCAAAACTTCTCTTTCTGTTATTTCCTATCACTGAACCTAGTTTTTTCCTCCTTCATGATCATTTCAAATTGTATATTCATTTATGTGTTTATGTATTTATTGTCTCTCTTCCTTTCTAAATTATTCACAATTTGTACTAGATACAATTTGTCAGTGTATCCCCAGCCATTAATTCAGCACTTAACTCTCCCTGACAGATGGTAGGCAGGTAGGCAATATTCGTTGAAGGAACACATAGGACCCAGAAGAATCAATCTGCAAACTGCTATGGATTGGAATTAGGCTGTATCCCTGGTACAAGAGCATAGGGAATGCAGCTATGGTTAGGGTATACTCACACAGATTGGAAATTCCATACTCAGGTAAGCCTAAAGGAGATGACACTTCAACATGCAAATCAGGTTGGTGGGGGTGCCTGACACTGCCTCATAAATACTCCTAACATCCTGTGAAATAGGCTGGGGAAAATCACAGTTCCCATGTTAGTATAGATAAAGAAACTGCCCGACTTGCATAGCTTATAAATAGCAGAGCCAGGATTTGAACTCTAAGACCAGGCGCTGTGTTCCCTTCAATTTCCTCTTCTGCCACTCTTCTCTGTATGCTTAGCAGTCCCAGAAGTTGCATATTATGGTCTTTCCCCCAGCCAACACCAGGGACTCGTCCCTCAGTTCTGTAAAGCTTCAGCCTCCTAAACCAGTCTGCTAAGTCTCCCCCTCCGAAAGCTGCTGCATCCAGCAAGCACCTTGTGCCTGGGAAGATTACCAGCTCTGATTACTGCTTCTTGCAATGAAACAGTTGAGCCTAGGGCTGGTCCCAAAGAAGAAATGCCTGAATCTAAGACTATTTTAGGCTTCCCCTAAAACAGAGATAGGCTTATATAATCTCAGAGCAGTCATGATGTTCAAAGCTAACTGCAGAGCAGATTAAAGTTAGATATAGCCAGGGTATTTCCACAATAAACTATCCTCCCAGGGCCTTTGGCAGGAGAAAATGCTACCACGTTCTGATCACCTGCTGTGTGTCAGGCACTTAACAGAGATTATTGTATACAAATGACCTGAGGTTAAGTGTGACATTATCTAACCAAAGCTCTGAGTGATGCTCTAATTTAGAACCACACTTATAGGATTGCCCAGTGGCTACGAGTCAAGATGGAACCACTTGGTAGTCTGGTACTCTGCCAAACACTGAAAATCAGCTGGCTTGCTTTCCCTGCCTCTGCTGGGCAGTGATGCCCTATTCCAGTATTGGGGGACTATCCTGTAAAAAGTGCAAAGTGCAGATTAGGAGGGCAAGGGAAGGGAACACCCAAGTACTCTGTCTACAGGCTGTGCTACCTCTGTTGCCAAGGAAATGGACTGTGAGTAAATCTCAAGCGAGGAAAGATTTGGAGTTACATTTATATCTTTTAATAGACACTTTTGCCTTCATGTGCCCCTTCACATGTTAAAGGTGCTATGGTATTTATTAACGTTCCTTCCTATAAAATCCTTATATTTAAAACATTCCTTCCTATAGACGCTGGTACGGCAAAAATAGTAAACATAGGTAGTAAGGTTGTTGATACCTTTGTATTGTTCATTATTGTATATTTATTATATTATTATTATTTACCTAATCTATAGAATTATCCAAAACTTCTAGAGAAAATTCTGAAGCCACCTTTCTGCTTTTTTAGCTGTAGATAGTGCTATTCAAAGAGCAAAGCTTCTCTTCCTTGATTAAAAAGTTTCAGGGACAGGAATTTTAAAATACTAGATCTGAAATCATGAGTGTAACTTCACAGTTTTGGAAAAATCTAGGATTATATATGATAAAAAAATGTAATTCAGTCTTATTTTAACATTCATTTTAAAACCCAACCTTTACTGTAGAAAGCTAAGGTATCTATGGACATGTGGTTCTTTTTCCTTGTAACTGATTTTACAACATCACTGAGAGTGAAGAAAACTGGAAGTAGGGTCAGTGCCCTGGCAATTAATGCAGGCAAAGGAATTTAGCTCCCTTACTAAAGCAAAATCTCCAATATATAGCATTAGGAGGAAACTATGTAGCTAATTCCATTCCTTCCCAGTTCCTCAGAGCACACCAAACTCTATACAAATATACAGGCTATGATCTCTGCCTGGAATTATTGTCTACTCCTTCTCACATGACTAAAGATCGATTTCCTGTCGTGCCTTAAATGTCACCTCTCCAGAGAGGCCTTCTGGTCTCCTTTATCCATGGTAACCTCCCTCACTGTTGTTTTCTATCTTTGCATGCTGTTGGTCTCTTCAGCAACATTTTTTTTTTAAGATTTTATTTATTTATTCGTAAGAGACACACAGAGAGAGGCAGAGACACAGGCAGAGGGAGAAGCAGGCTCCATGCAGGGAGCCGAACGTGGGACTCGATCCAGGGTCTCCAGGATCACACCTCGGGCTGCAGGCGGCG